>NC_056737.1:180571147-180871147 GCF_019279795.1 Protopterus annectens | reverse complement strand
TCATTACAATACGGACCCACCAATTTTTTCTCATCCACTGTTAAGACAGTTTCTCAGAGGGGCCAAAAACATAAGACCTCCAAGGAGAGCTCCAATGCCTACATGGGACCTCAATTTTGTCTTGGAAAAACTCACACTGCCTCCTTTTGAGCCAGCCAATACAGCAGAGATAAAATACTTGTCATGGAAAACCGCTCTTCTCCTAGCAATAACTTCAGCAAGAAGAGTCTCAGAGTTACAGGCACTAATGTCTGTGGAACCTTTTATTTTTCATCAGGACAGGGTTTCTGTAAGGACAAAGCCCACATTTATGCTTAAGGTGTAGTGTCCAGTGTGGCTCTTAACCAAACCATACATTTGCCTACCTTCTATCCAAACCCACAGAATAAGGGGGAGAGACTTCTGCATACTTTGGACATACACAGACAGCTACGCTTTTACTTGGACAAGACTAAAGCCTTCAGAAAGACTGAACAGCTCTTAGTGGCATATGTTGCAGGTTCTCAAGGAAAAGCCATTTCAAAGCAGACTATTTCAAAATGGATAGGCCACTGCATTCGTTTCTGCTATTCACAACATGGCAAATCAGTGCCCAAGGGCATTAGGCCACATTCTACCAGAGCAGCAGCCACTTCAGCAGCCTTCCTCAGAGGAGTACCAACCAAGGATATTTTGGAGGCTGCAACATGGATTTCAGTGCACACTTTTACAAAGCACTATCATTTACCTCTCTACTCTAAATCCAGAGCAGGCTTTGCCGCTGCAGTTATGCAGGGCCTCATAGCCACTCCAAACTCTATTTAGGCCCAGCAGCCCAACCTCAGCTTTGGGATTCAACCCAAGTGTAATGACTGCAATAGTGAAACACGATGAACATAGTACAGCTGTGTACCTAACATAAATGTAGATATTTGAGTGTATTCACTGTTGCAGTCCGGGGTACCCTCCCAACATCCCCCTTTTTCTTTGCTGGGACTTATCTGTACCTATCCATTCTATACAACCTATGTGGTGTATTTGCTTGTAGATGAAGGTTATGTGCATGCTTTTTTATAATCCTAAATTTTACAGCCTACCCTTTTGGGGCCACCTGACATCTGGGGCAAGAAAAACTGAAGAAAATGGTGTCGGCTGCATCTTTTATACCCCTGGTGCACTGACGTCAGGGAAGAGGCGACGGCAACCGACGCCGGACCAGGACATTGGAATTCAGGCCGACTGCGGGTTGCCTGCCAGCAGGATAACCCAAGTGTAATGACTGCAACAGTGAATACACTCGAACATCTACATTTATGGTAGGTACACAACTGTACTTTCCTGCAGAACAGAATGGCCAAGATTTCTACTCCAGACTTTTTCTGGTACCTGGAAAAGAGGGCACCTGGCACCCTATCCTCAACCTGTCCATTCTAAACACCTTCCTGGTGATCCCAAAATTCAAAATGCTCACCCTCCAGCAGCTGCTACCCATGCTGTCCAAGGATGCTTAGCTAGCTACCCTGGACCTAAACGAGGCCTACCTCCACATTCCTATCAGGGAATCCTGCAGGAAATGTCTCGGTTTCAGGGCAGGATCTCAGCACTTTCAGTTCTCTGTGTTTCCCTTTGGCTTATCTGCTGCTCCCAGAGTTTTCACAGAATGTCTGGCTCTGGCCATTGCCTTTTGCAGACAAAGGAATATCCAGATTTACCCATACTTAGACAACTGCCTAATTCAGGCAGACAGCCAGGAAAAGCTGCTCAAGCACCTAGCCTTTGTAAAGTCACTACTAACCTCCCTAGGGTACACAATCAACGGAAACAAATCCAGACAGGTACCCACCCAAAGGATTATTTTCCTGGGAGTTCTAGATGTTATACATGAAGCCAGATGCCCTAGCACTAGAAAGTCTTATGCTGACAAATGGAAAAGGTTCTGCACCTGTATTCAGGCTAAGGGAGCCAATACGTCACAGCCCTCCCTCCCTCTCATCCTGGATTACTTAGCTGACCTGCTACACAGTGACCTCTCTTTTTTCTCTATTAAAATTCATGCCTCTGCTATCTCTGCCCAGTTTCCCACTGAGCAGCCCCTTTTCTCACACCCTTTGATCAAACAGTTCCTAAGAGGGGCTAGCAACTTGAGGCCACCCAGAAGAGCACCAACCCTAGCTTGGGACCTTAACTTTGTGTTGGAAAAGCTCACCCTGCTCCTCTTTGAACCAGCTTCTTCTGCAGAGCTAAAATTTCTCTCCTGGAAGACAGCTTTCCTTCTGGCCTTCACTTCAGCCATAAGGGTCTCCGAGCTGCAAGCACTCATGGCTGTGGAACCCTTCATCATCTTCTATGCTGACAGGGTATCCCTCAGGACTAACCCATCCTTCATGCCCAAGGTGCTGTCCAGCGTGGCTCTCAGCCAATCCATTCATTTGCCCAACTTTTTTCCTAATTCTCAGAACAAGGGGGAAAGGATCCTGCACTCTCTAGATGTGCACAGACAGCTCAGATTCTATCTAGACAGTACTAAATCCTTCAGAAATTCTGATCGATTGCTGGTTAGCTTTGCTACAGGGGCAGAGAGCAAAGCCATCTCCAAACAAACCATTTCCAAATGGATAGCGCACTGCATCCATTTCTGCTACAAACAACACAGAAAGCCTTCCCCCAAGGGGATTAGGACTCACTCCACCAGAGCAGCCTCCACCTCTGCAGCTTTCCTCAGAGGAGTCCCCACCAGGGACATCCTGGAGGCTGCCACTTGGACATCTGTTCACACCTTTACCAAACATTACCACCTGACACTCTTCTCCAAATCTAGGGCAGGGTTTGCCTCTGCAGTCTTGCAGGGCGTCCTGGCCAGGCCCTAGTTTCCTTGACTGCCTCCACCCATTTCCTCAGCTTTGGGAATCAACCCAAATGTGATGACTGCAACAGTGAAACACGAAGAACATAGTACAGTTGTGTACACTTACCATAAATGTAGATGTTTGAGTGTATTCACTGCTGCTGTCTTGGTTTCCCTCCCTCCATCCCCCTTTTTTCTTTCTTCTCTTTCCTTACAAGGGATATATTGGTATTTACTTTGTACTGGTGAGGTTCTTCAACCAGGACCTGGCTTCTAGATGTTCTTCGTGTTTCACTATTGCAGTCGTTACATTTGGGTAATCTACTGTCAGGTTGCCCTCAGTTGGCCTGAATATCAAAGTCATGGGTCCTGCGTCGGTTGCTGTCTCTTCTTCCATGACGTCAGGTTGTCGGGGGTATAAAATATGCAGCTGACGCCATTTTATTCAGTCTTTCTTGCCGCGCAGTGCCCGAAGCAGAAGCAGTTCGCAAGTGCTGGTCGGCCGACTCCTGAAATTTTCACATTCGAGTTTCAGAACTGAAGTCTTCAATTAAAGCTAATTACCCCGTTGGGGAAACTTTTTCTTGCTCCTTACCGATGTCAGTAAAAGTTAATAATTGCATTACTTGTGGGAAGCAAATACCTCATAAGGATTTTCATTTGTACTGTATTCCTTGCCTAGGCCCACATCATAATGTGCTTTGCTGTCAGTTTTGTGCTAGATTTAACCAATGCACTATTAATCGTCTGTATATTTTTGCTTCAAAATATTTTGGATCCAGATTTAATTACCCTGAAATGTCATCGGTTAGCAATCCGACTACCGGAGTTCACAAAAAACACAAAGAAAAAGACAGAGACAGACCGTCGAGGTCCAAAACCGACAACAAAGCTTCTCCTAAGCCAGTCGCTGATACTCAGTGAGGCACTTTTGCAGCCCCTGATACCCACTACTTTTGAGTAGCAGGCCTCTACCGAGACCCATGTGGATTCTGGTATGCCACGAGATTCTCAGAGTATTGAACCCGCGGATGTCTCTCCCTCGGATGGATCCGGAGCTGCTGAGCAGGCACCAGCTTCTAAGGGTGTTTTCAGGCCTCAACATTTCTATATAAAAACAGACGTCAGCTTCAAAAACAAAAACAACTTCTAAGTCCAAAAAATTGATGCATGAGCCACGTGCTCGGCCCCCTATGCCTAAAAAACAGATGATCAAAATGGCTGTGGACTTAACTACCTTGATCAGGGGTTCCCAACCCCCCCCCCCCCCTGCTAAGAGGCCTAGGCAAGACACTGATTATGAATATTCAGATCAGGTTTCTATTTCTTCTGATTCCTCCTCTGATCAGGAATTATCTATACCACCCTATGAGGATTCAGATGCAGAAGAATCCATCCCATCTGCATTTCCTCCTGAGGATTATTCTTTTGGAGAAACCTTGCATACTTTAAGGGAACATTTTCATTGGGAGAGTCAGGATTTCTCTGAATCAAAAAAGAGGCTTAGAGATTTCCTTCTTCTTTCTCAGCATAGGCCTTTGGCTATACCTCCTGTATTAGACATTGTTGATGATGTGTTTTCGGAATCAAGCATGGCTCCTGATTCCCTACCTCCGGCTCCTAGTAAGCCAGACAGATATTACTGGGTTCCTGACTCCCACAAATTTTTATTCAAAAATCCTGCTGCTGATCCTGAAACTATCTTACAGGGTCCCAAAGGTGTAAAGGCCTCTACAGCCAAAAATCCTACCCCCTCTGATAGAGATTCCAGGGCACTGGATAGATACACCAGACAAACAAAGGCAACTGACTATATACTTCAAACAGATGGCAACAAAAACCCAGTTATCTGCAAGACAAATTCTGCAGGCTTTGGGGTTCATGGCATCCTGCATTCTACTAATTCCATATGCAAGACTGCATATGAGGAAACTTCAGTGGTATCTAAAACGTTTATGGAGTCAACATTGTCACAGTCTGGAAACAATGAATGTTAAGTTGTCCATCTCGTCTTCATTCTTGCTGTTTGGGTTCAGAGCCGATCCTCGGCTCCGACTCGGACATCTTCTATAGCTTGAGAGCTGTTTACTGGCTCTAGGCTATCCCTTATCCCAGCATCAGCTACCCAGATCTCGTTTGCCGCTTCAGCTGCGAGGTTGCTTTCTGACTGGCTCAGGCTTAGTATAGTTTTTTCTATTAATATATTTTTGTTTATTCTTGAAAGTTTGTCAAGTTTTTGCCTATGTTTTGTCTAGATAATTTTCCTTTATCCCTTATCACTTTTTTGTGTATTTTAGCTTTGTTGGCCATCGCTCCATAACTCACAGGCCTTCTATTCCCTTGAACTCATTTAAATTAGAGAGGGCCCCCCCTCCCCAGGATAGCCGTTTAAATTAGAGGCTTTCCTTCTGTTCCTTAACTATAAAAAAAAAAAAAAGTTTATTTGTTTTTGTTTTTTGTAGCATAGCTTTTTATCATTGTTGTTACTATACTGTCTAATGATACCAAGGTATCTAGCTTCAAAAAGTGTGACTCATGCTGTCAGAAAATATCTCTGACAGATGGGCACACTAGTTGTGTTTATTGTTTGGGCACTGTTCACCTGCAGGACTCCTGTTGTATATGTCACGCTTTTAGTCCAAGGGTCCTGCAGGAGCGCAAAAACAAATTAATCCTTCGGGGATTATTGAAGCCTCAGGGTTCTCCAACTAAAAGTACTCAGTCAGTGAAATCCCCTAAGTCTGTCAAGCTATCGGCTCCACCTTCGGAGCCGACCCCTTTACTTGACCAACCAAGTATGTCGGTGCCGGCTGGCACCAACAAGACAACTCCTCCGTCGGCTCCATCTGCTACTTTGGAGCCATTTCGGAGCCATAAGAGACCGAGGTCTCCATCCTTGGAGTCCATCCACTCCGGCATCTCAGTCACCTTTGTTACAGAGTGAACGTAGCCACCATTCTTCCCACTCCTCTCGATCCTCTAGATTATCGGATCATGATGTGGAGAGAGTAGTAAGTAGGTTGCTTAAGTCAATGGCACTGGCAAAAATTCTGTCCAGCCCACCTCAACAGGTATTGGCTCCAACCGCCTCTATTTCTGTTCCTCCTCCAACTACATTTAGCTCAGAGCCGGGGACCATGGATCCGCAGGTAGTAGAACCATTGGCGCCAATCATCATCTCTCCTTCGGTTCCGACGTCAGCTACGATTACCTCGATTATACCTTCTATCGAGGGATCTGGGCGCCGAGGCTCTCTCGTCGGCTCCGGGGGGGGGAGTGGCATCGACCCTTGTCCAACCCCGTTCTCCCCCTCGGAGCTTCGGCGCAGGTGAGCTCGGCTCCAACATCGGCTTCGGAGCCATCACCCTCGACGCGGAGAAAGACTCCTGTTTCTTCAGAGCCAGAGCTTTCTCTGCCTAGAGGTCAGGATGCCTTCAAGGTCATGCGGAGTGCGCTGTCCCCCGAAACAGCTCTACTGCCAGCTCCATCGGCTCCTCCCCCGTGGTGTCTGTTCCAACCTCTACTCCTCCTCCAGACCCCAAGCTTAGGGATCCTATGCCCCAGGACACCTCATTGGTTGATCCCTATTCTTCCGAAGCCTCCCCTGATCACTCAGAGGAGCCTCCCTGGAAGAAGAAGTGCAAGAGGAAGCACATAGACTCCCCTGAGTCTGTCACTTCAGATACAGACATGGATGAATCGGAAGGGTCCCCAAGGTCTCCCTCTGAAGATGTTTCCTTTTCGGGCATCCTTGAAATGCTTAGACAGAGGAGGGACTGGACTTTCCTAGCCCCTACCGAGGACGAGTCTGCATACCTGGACGCATTCAGTTACCGACCTTAAACCTCCTGGGTATCTCCTCCTTTCGATTCACTGCAGTGGCTCGAAAGGCTTGGTCAGCTCCAGATTCTGTGGAACCTACTCCGAGGAGACCAAACAAATTTATTACAGCCCCCCAGGACAAGCAGTTCCTCTCCAAAGGTGTGCCTGTTGATGCCATGGTGGTAGCAGCAGCCACCAAGAAAGAGTTAGCAGAAACCTCTTCATCTGTTCATCCTCCGAGCAAAGAGTCTCGGACGATGGACAAATATGGAAAGCGAATGTTTGCTTCAGCGACCTTTTCAATGAAGTCTCTGAATTATCTATGCCATTTTACACATCTTCAAAGGGATCTCCAGAAAGATCTTGGAGATACCCTTCAAGATCCTACAGCTGAGGGAGCTCCACCCAAAGTAGCCTCTCAGCTTGTGACTCAATTCCATAGTCATCTCCTCCATGAGGCTGATTTCCTATGCAGCTGATGGAGCGAGCAGAGCCTCAGGGACAGGTGTGGCTCTCAGGAGACATGCTTGGATGCGGCTGTGTCAGTCTGCGTAACCCTTTTGAGCGTCCTTCGCCAATACTCCCTTTGATGGCTCCTTTCTCTTTGGGCCTCAGGTGAAAGACACGTTGACCAGGTGTGAACAGGAAGGCAAAACTCTCTCTGCTGTGGGAGTCCATTTTTCCACTCCTTCCAGACCTTATCCCAAGGGTCAGAAGAGTGGAAAGATGTGGATGTTCTTCATCTCTTTTTGCGCCTGAGTTAACATTTTAATCTGATCCGGTTGTTTCTGCCTTACAATACCAACCCTAGCAGCTGGCGTGAAGGATGGAACATAAAGGATGGCGTCAGTCGTCATGGTAGTAAGCTTTTTATGGAGCGCAACTCAGTCCTTTTTTTACCCTAGGAGAAGGCCTAAAGTGGTTTCAAATGTGACCTTGCACCAATCTATTTTTTGGGCTGAGTTTCGGAGCTTTGGATAAGTTGGGCTAACTTTTTATTTGGGAATATTTTTGTTTTTTTGCAGACAGTAATTCCGGATGTCAGTTTCTTTGCAGTTGATTATTTCTTGCTTTTCTTTTAACCCGCGCCAAGGGTCAAAAGTGAAACAATCTGTTTATTTTGGGCATTGGATCGGCGTTTGTAATTCTTGGCAACTTCTTTCTAGCTGGGAATAACCGCCCTGGAATCTGGGTTAGATTCACTAGGGCTTGTCTGATTGGCTACCTTTTTAGGGGTGCTCAGCTACTTGGGCCCTAGTGCAACTTTTTCAGCATGTTAGTTTCTAAGGTTTATTCCCAATGAGTCGCCTTATTCCAAATCCTGCAGTCTTTTTGGCACTGGTATCACAGAGTTGCAGGCAGCAGTAGGTCTCAGGGGAGCTTTAATTGCTTACTAGCCTCCTTTGCTTTTTGAGTCCAGGTCAGGCTGAGCATGAATGTGTTGCTGTACTCCCCCTCTAGTACCCTAAGGTGGTTAATGCTTCAGATTCTGAAGATAGTACACCTTGCTATCATCCCTCCCCCTCCTCCTTCTAAGTCCTCTTGGTCTGTAGTCTGCAGTGGGTGTTGTAGGTTGTTGTTGTTTTCCATGTTGTTTTGTGGCATTTCTTTTTTTTTTTCCCCCTTCTGACATCTGGGGCAAGAAAAGCTGGAGGATATGGCGTCGGTCATGGCTTTAATACCATGGCGCACTGGCGCCAGATCTCGCCCATGACCTCCAGCCACCCTAATACTTTAATTATTGGGTCAGCCGAGGACAGCAGACTACCCCACAGGTTATGACTGCAGCAATGTGGATCTTCGAACATCTACATTTATGGTAGGTACAAAACTGTACTTTCCGAAAATCCCAGGGACCCTTGCCTGACACACGTGGTGATTTTTCCCCCAGGGGCAAAGGGGGAAACAACAATAACAGACGCCGCCCACGTGGCAGAGGGGGACCGCAAAACCAGGGTGACAGAGAAACCTTCTCTGCCAAAACCCTTCCAGCATCCCTGAAGGGTTGCCCGACTGCTCACCTCTGGAGGCAGTTGGGGGAAGACTTTTGCTGTACCCAAAAGCCTGGCAAAATATAACAAGAGACAGATGGGTACTATCCATCATATCCGGAGGTTACAAAATTCCCTTCCATCAATCCCCCTTAGAATCAAAAAGCCCATCCCAGATTTCCCACCCAATCTAAGAGATCAAGCAGTCACAGAAGTTTCAAGACTGCTAGAAAAAAGAGCCATTCAAGAAGTCCCTGCAGACCAACTAGGATCCGGAACTTGCTCAATATTCTTTTTAATACCAAAAAAGACAGGGGACTGGAGACCAATACTGGATCTCAGCAGATTGAACAAATTTGTACAAAAAGAAAAGTTCTGGATGGTGACACTGCAGTCCATTTTCCCTTTTCTGGGTCAGGACAATTGGATGTGCTCGATAGGTCTTCAGGACGCGTCCTACCATATCAAGATGGACAGACGCTCCAGGAGATTTCTTCACTTCCAGGTAGGGGTCAGTCATTACCAGTTCAGACCTCTGCCCTTTGGTCTCACCTCAGCCCCTAGGGTGTTCATCAAGTGTATGGCAGTAGTCACAGCTCACCTGAGGCGTGAAGGATTACAGGTGTTTCCCTATCTAAATGACTGGCTCCTGACTGCTACCACCAGGCGTCAACTCTTAGAGGCACAAGATTATACAATCACATCATGCACTCAACTAGGCATTACAGTAAATTTCAAAAAATCTGCCTTGTTGCCCTGTCAGTCTATCACATACATAGGAGCAGAATTAAACACAAAAGAAATGTTTGCAAGATTACCACAGGAAAGAGTTTCCACTATTCGTCAGCAAGTGTTAATTCTAATGCAGAGCAAAAGGGTTCAAGTCAGACATGTCCTCCAAGCTCTAGGCTCCATGGCAGCTGACATTCTTCTTGTCCCATTAGCACATTTCCACATGAGAATCCTTTAGTGGCTTCTTTTCACACAGTGTTCTTTCCAGGAACTACCCATGTCTCACATGATCCTGATCACAGAAACATGCAAAAGGCACCTTTCTTAGTGGATGGTCTCCCCACTAGTAATTCAGGGCAGAGCTTTCTTACAACCCCCTCCGGTAGCCGCAGTGACCACGGACGAGTCCCTGATAGGGTGGAGGTGCATTGTCTAGGCAGGACAGTCCAAGCCACTTGGCAACCTCACGAGTACCATCTACATATCAATGTCCTAGAAATGAGAGCGGTTCTCCTAGCATTGCAAGCCCTTCAAGACTCTCTTCCTTCCAGGACCATTGCAATCCAAACGGACAACATGTCAGTGGTGTGGTACATCAACAAACAGGGCGGGACCAGGTCTTACCCCTTGTGTCGAGAAGCACTCAGATTGTGGCAATAGGCGATTTCCTCCCAACGTTTTCTGATAGCAACGCACATCCCTGGAAAGTCCAACGTTATAGCGGACAGACTCAGCAGAGCTATCCTCATGCCTCATGAGAGTGTTGGGGATCTTATCTTCCGCAAATGGGGACAGCCTTGCTGCGACCTATTTGCCACTCCTCTCAACAACAAATGCAGCAGCTACTTCTCCCTACTTCCTCTTCCAGGTCATATACCCAGAGATGCTGTAGTCCACGATTGGCCTCAGGGATTCCTTTACACTTTTCTCCCTTTTCCCCTAATTCCAAGACTTATACAGAAAGCAAAATCGTTGGGTTGCAAAATGATCCTCATTGCCCCATATTGGCCTCGACAAATATGGTTCCCGTTCCTACACCCCCACCTTCTGGATCAACAGTATATTCTGGACCCAGTTCCAGATCTTCCGATTCACCAATCAGGCGGGTTGCACCAATCCCATCAAACTCTCCAGCTCACAGCTTAGTTACTCCACTTCCAACCTTAGCCAGGCTTTCCAGTATCTCCCCAGTAGTCCGTGATATTATTGTTTCCTCACATAAGTCTACTACGAGGAAAATGTATGCTAGTAAATGGAAATGGTTTTCTTACTGGGCAGAATCTAGAAATTTGGATCCTTTCTCAGCCCCAGTCCATGAAATTCTTGAATTTCTAGCACAGCTTTTTCAATCTGGTGCGGCGTCCGCTACCATTAGAGTACTACTAGCTGCAATTTCTAATTTTCATATCGGTATGTTTAATTCTAGCATAATGTCTCATAAGCTCTGCAAGGCCTTTATGAAAGGAACATCTCTTCTTAGACCCCCAGTTAGAGATCCTCTCCCTCCTTGGGATCTCAGTTTAGTTTTAGCCTCCTTAATTTTGCCTCCCTTTGAACTGGCAGCATCATGCTCTTTAAAATTTCTTTCTTGGAAGACACTTTTTCTGGTTGCTATCACTTCAGCTAGATGAGTCTCAGATCTTCAAGCACTATGTGTTCGTCCTCCTTACCTGGTGTTTCACAAGGACAGAGTTTCTCTGAGGACCAATCCATCCTTTATTCCTAAAGTCTGCTCAGAGAACAGTTTAAATGAATCCATAGATCTCCCAGTTTTCTTTCCTAATCACAGCAACAAGGCAGAATACAAGCTCCACCAATTGGATGTACACAGACAATTGTGTTTTTACCTCAATAGAACTAAGGAACTTAGAAAGTCAGACCAGTTATTTCTTTCTTATGCTTTTAACAAACAAAGCCTTCCAGTTTCTAAAGTGACCTTATCCAGATAGTTATCTGATACTATTGCCTTTATTTATCACTTATGAAATAAAGAGCTTCCAGCTAAACCAAAAGGTCATTCCACTAGAGCATTAGCCACCTCTGTAGCTTTTCAGTCTAGGTTGCTCATAGACTCAATCTGTGCAGCTGCCACTTGGGCAAACCCCCACACTTTTATCTCACATTATAAGGTAGATATGGTCTCCCGGAGCAGAGCTTCCTTTGGTTCTACTGTTTTGAAGAGTTTGTTCCAATGAGCCACCTGGGATTTTAGGTGCTAGGGACGCTGTCCCAAACAGCAAGAACGAAGGCGAGATGGACAACTTAACATAAAGAAGTTATGTACTTACCATAACGTTCCATGTTAGTTGTCTTCATCTCGCCTTCTTTCTTGCGTCCCTCCCTCCTTCCCCCTTCCTAGAGGATTGTGAGGAGTTCCCTTTTGTTTTCACTTGGTGAGCATCTTTTATTACTTCACATGCCAGGTAATTTATAACTCTTTCCTTGTTTAGGTGTATTGGACAACCAGTTTTTAGGAACTGGTTACTCTACTTATGTCTAGTGTGTGCTATCACAAATGAGATCTGGGTAGCTGACGCTGGGCATGCTAGCCTCGAGCTATAGAAGATGGCCGAGTCAGAGCCAAGGATCGGCTCCGAACCCAAACAGCAAGAAGGAAGGCGAGATGAAGACAACTAACATGGAACATTATGGTAGGTACATAACTTCTTTTTCCCCCTCATTCCCTGCCTACAACAGGAGTTTCTTTGGTGGGCAGAGACATGTCACCAAAACAAGGGACGGTCTTTCACTCTACCCCCTGCCACCCAACCCCTAACTACAGATGCATCAGACTATGCTGGGGGGCCCACCTGGCGGTGAGATGTATTCAGAGCATATGGAACCCAAAACAAATACATCTGCATATCAGCCAGAAAGAGATGCTAGCTGTTCAGAATGCCCTGACAGCCTTCAAGGACTTACTTCATCCAGGACAACTACTGATAAAGACAGACAACACCACGGTTATGTGGTACATAAACAAGCAGGGGGTACACATTCCTACCCCCTTTGCAGACTAGCCATGGCATTGTGGGACACAGCCTTGACTTACCAAGTACATATTCAAGCACAATTCCTGCCAGGAAAACAAAATACTCTGGCAGACGACCTAAACAGAAATCTTATAGACCCTCACGAGTGGAAACTGGATCCACAGGTCTTCAGCATGGTAACACAGAAATGGGGGAGCCCAGACATAGATCTATTTACCTCTCCCCAAAATTATCAACTGGACTAATTCTGCACAAGGACTTATCACAGACAAGCATGGAAAGTGGATGCCTTATCCTTCAGTTGGAAATACGCCTTTCCTTCTCTGCCTCTTCTCCCCATGGTCTTACTAAAGATCAGACAGGAAAAACAAAAATGATCCTCATTGCCCCGGACGGGCCTCGCCAGCACTGATACCCAATTCTAAGTAATATGTCTCAACTCCCTCCTTGGTACTTGCCTCAAATACCTCATCTACTGTCCCAGCAGAGCAATCAAATTCTGGCACAATCAGCTCCAAATTCTGAACCTGGCAGCATGGCTGATCATGTAATTATTCAAACACCACCTCTCAGTAAATCTGTGATGGATGTCATTTTGGAAGCCAGAAGGCCTAGTACTAGAAAATCTTATGCTGATAAATGGAAGAGAGTCTGTGCTTGGAACCAAGCATAAGAAACGGATACAGCAAAATCAAATATTCGTCAGATTTTACAATACTTGACTGAGATGCTTGACAAGGGCCTATCTTTTTCTTCAATAAAAATCCATGTCTCTGCCATCTCGGCTCATTACAACATGGAGCCTTCCATCTTTTCTCATCCTCTGCTAAAACAGTATCTTAGAGGGGCCAAAAATTTAAGGCCTTCCTTAAGATCACCAACCCCTGCATGGGACCTTCATTTTGTGCTGGAAAAATTCACCCTGCCTCCGTTTGAACCAGCAGCTACTGCGAATATAAAGTTTTTATCTTGGAAAACAGCTTTCCTTTTGGCAATCACTTCAGCAAGAAGGGTTTCAGAACTACAGGCCCTCATGGCTATGGGGCCTTTTATTACATTTTACCCAGACAGGGTGTCCCTCAGGACCAATCCTTCCTTTATGCCTAAGGTGGTATCCAGTGTGGCTCTTAACCAAACTATTCACCTGCCAACTTTTTACCCAAATCCGCAGAACAAGGGTGAGTGGATTCTGCATTCAATGGACGTACACAAACAACTAAGATTCTACTTAAACAGGACCACATCTCTAAGAAAGTCTGAGCAACTACTGGTGGCATTTGCTGCAGGATCAGAGGGGAAGGCTATATCAAAACAGATTATTTCTAAGTGGATAAGCCACTGCATTCGTTTCTGCTACTTGCATCGTGGTAAACCGGTGCCCAAGGGAATCAGGTCACATTCCATCAGGGCTGCCTCTACCTCAGCAGCTTTTCTCAGAGGAGTTCCAGCCAAAGATATTCTAGAAGCTGCTACTTGGAGCTCTGTTCATACTTTTACAAAGCATTATCATTTGCCCCTCTTCTCTAAGTCCAGGGCAGGCTTTGCCACTGCAGTTCTGCAGGGCCTTATAGCCGCTCCTAATGCTATTTAGTTCCATCCTCCCATCCATAGCTTTGGGATTCTACCCAAATTTAATGACAGCAACAGTGAAACATGAAGAACATAAGTACAGTTTTGTACACTTACCATAAATGTAGATATTTGAGTGTATTCACTGTTGCAGTCCGGGTTACCCACCAGCCATCCCCCTTTTTCTTCTAGAACTTCTCTTTCCTTCACTATCCTCTAAAGCCTTTGTGGTGTATTTGCTTTTAGATGAAGGTAAAGTTTATGCTGCTAAAAGTATATTTACATATATATTGCTGTTTATATTGTCGCCTCACAGTAAGACGCTGACCGGTTCGACTCTCAGCTAGAGCGTCTTCTGCGTGGAGACATGCGTGAATGGGCGTACCTTTGTTGAAGGTTGTGCGTTAAGGCTGGCAACTCAGCACATAAAAATCAACTGCCAATCATTAGCGGACCGGAGTTCCGCTGTGGCGACCCCTAACCAGGAAAAGCCGAAAGACCCAACAACAACAACAATTATATATATATATATATATATATATATATATATATATATATATATATATAATTTATTTATTTTTTGCTCCCCATCTTGGGGGCACCTGACATCTGGGGCAAGAAAAACTGAATAAAATGGCATCGGCTGCATGTTTTATACCCCTGACGTCATGGAAGAAGAGACAGCAACTGACGCAGGACCCAAGACTTTGATATTCAGGCCAGCTGAGGGCAACTTGCCAGCAGATTACCCAAATGTAATGACTGCAACAGTGAATACACATGAACATCTACATTTATGGTAAATGTACACGACTGTACTTTGGGGGCTCCTGAAAGGTTAGGGCAAGAAAAACTGATGTAATGGCGTCGGCTGCCTTACCTTATACTACTGACGACCTGACGTCAGTCCTGAAGCGACAACAACCGATGCAGAAATATTAAGCCTCTGGTATTCGGGCCTGCCGAGGTCTACCCTGGCAGGGATAACCGAAATGTGATGACTGCAACAGTGAATACACTCGAACATCTAAATTTATGGTAAGTGTACACAACTGTACTTTGTCAAGACTAACCTTAAAACCAAACAAAGTAGTACTTTGCTTGATCTTTAATAGTAACTTACTCTGTAGTTTGGGAATACCATGAGATAGGAATATATACTAACTTGGCATTTTTTAATCAGCATCATCACAAAGCTGTCTTCTTCAAAACAAAAGTCAGCATAGTCAATTAAACCTATGACAGGAAGCACTCTAAAGCAAACTACAGCCTTTTAAGTGACAGTTTGTCAAAACTCAAGGCTGTCCCTAACCCCAATACCACAGCTACCTATGCACGACTATTCAGAGCAGCCCTGTACAAACATGCAAATGGCTGCTATACCTACCAGAAGTAAGCTGAAAACAAACACCAAAAACAAACCTTACTGGTGGAATCCTCACCTCAGCAGGGTATATGACAAAAGGAAAAGTCATGGACAAATATCAGAGTGACTTCCATAAAAACAAGAGCTCTCTGATTCAACTAAACAGTAAGCTAAGAGGTCCAAGTCCAACAAGCCAGGATATCCTGTCAGTCTAAGGGCAATCAAAAGGCCTTCTTCAGCTGTATTTGAAGCCTTAAAAGTGACACCCAACAGTGTGCTGGAACTGGTGGTAGATGACACCACCTTCACTGTTAAGGGAAATAGGGCACATGTACTGCCTTTTCAGCTCTTACTTCACACTGCACTCCCCAGCTACCCCCTGTGAAATCCGTTGTAGCATACTCCCAAATCTATTAGGTTCATAGGTTGGTACTAGGCTATCAGCCCTAGGGCCTATACAAACCTAGCCATAACAATTTCCTGGCTATTTCTTCCCACACTATTTACTTCCCTGGACCCCTGTCTAGCAGGGCGACTGACGTGATCCCCAGGGTGGATTTCCTTTCTCCCATCCAATCATCAAAGTTCCTTTTGAAGAGGGCCAAAGAGGTGCTCTGCTTGAATATATGGGCAGTCTATTCCGGAGTCTGAGGAGTCTCTGGGTCAGGAACCTGTCCCGCCAGCATGTTTTGTTTATTGTGATGACAAGGTTTAGATCCCTGGAGCGTGTTGCTCTGAGGGATGGGGATTTCTTTAAGTGTAGCATGTCCAACAGCTCTGGGTTTGACATGGCCTTGCATGTTAAGCAGAGATCACCATGGAGTAGACAATATGCGACAGAGTATAGCTGGAGCTGGGATCAGGTTCTGGCAGTGCTTGCTAAGGCCAAAAACACTGCCTCACTGGGCCTCGACAGTATCCTCGGTTGCCCACACTTGAGGTGCTTTTCAACTACAGCCTCAAAAGAGGTTGCACAACTAGTGAATGGAGGATAGAAGAGGTCATCCCTCTTCATAAGGCTGGAACATCTACAGATTCATCAGTTTGACAATTCTGATATGACATGGAATGAATTTTCATGGAAATTATCAACAAGGACATTGAAAACCCAGTTTGGCTTTGTTAAGGAAAAGTCGTGCCTATTTAATCTGGCTGATGTTTTCAAGATCGTCACCAAGGCAAGGGATGAGGGCAAAACAGTGCGTAATGCATACCTTGACCTGGCCAAGGCATTCAATAATATTGGCTGCTCTGTGTCCGTCCTGGTCTAGTCGGTGGCCCATGTTTCTATTATAGGAATAGTGTCAGCCATCTTCTGCCTCAATTCTTGCAACTCTCCAGTCTTTCTTCCTGGACTCAACACAGCATAGCAACTCTGATTGAGCCATAGCCTTGAGTCACTGTTGATTGTTCCTTTCTGTGTTCTCTGTTTTATTACCCTGTCTAGTATCTGCAGAATCTGTCCTATCCAGTGTTATCTTTTCTATCTGTCTCTCCCTGTGGGGTTTCAGTGTCCCAGATCTCCTGCTGCTCCCACATCCAGGTCCCCCCACAGGTCTCTCAGCCACACCTTTGTTCACATGTGGAGCAGATTACCCAGATGTCTCCTCCTCCCCTTTTTCCTCCAAGCTGTTACTCTCTTGCTTCAATCTGATGCTTAGTTGACAGCCTGACCTATTACAGCTTTGTATACTCCCAACCATGTGTTTCAGCTGACACCAACAGATTTATTTTCAACCTAATAGACTGCTGTGGTGTTTCTTGAGCAGCGGACGTGTACCAGATAGAAACTTAAAACGATTCTTCATCAGTCAACTCTCCCCTGTAATACCAGATGTCTTTCTGATGTCCTTCAAGGATGCATCTGCAGTCATCACATATGGGTTGTCCTGCCTCAGGCAGCCCTTCGGTCGGCCGGATTCCAAAGTCTGGGTCCGGCGTCGGCTGATGTCACCCCTTCCCCGACGTCAGAGCACCTGGGGTATAAAAGTGTCAGCCGACGCCATCTTCCTCAGTCTTTCTTGCCGCGTGGTGCCCGAAGCAGAAGCAGTTCGCAAGTGCTGGTCAGCCCGCTCTTGTAATTCAGCTAAACCGAAGACTTCAAAAGCTAAGTACCCCATTGGGGACTATTTCTTGCCTCAGCCGATGTCAGATAAAATTAATAATTGCTTAACTTGTGGGAAACAAATACCTCATAAGGATTTCCACTCTTACTGTCTACCTTGCCTAGGCCCAGACCACGACGTCTCGGCCTGTTCCGCCTGTGCTTCCTTCAACCGACACACTCTAAGACGTCGGTCGGAGTTTGCAGAGGAATTTTTTGGGGCTAGTTTTGCTTACAAAATGTCGTCGGAGACTCCGACTTCACATTTAATGAAGAAACGCAAGGACAAGGACCGACACCCGCGGTCCGCGGTTTCGACTGAAACCGCAGCCAGGCCTACCGCGAGTGTCTCAGTTTCGGCTGAATCAGAGTCCTTGGTAATACCGTCCACCGAAACCGTACAACCGACAACCTCGGCCCCGGAGGCCACTACTGTCTCGGTTGTTGAATCTCCGTTGGAATCTGGTGTCCAGGAACCTTCCAACACCATTCCCTTAGACAAAACTACACCAGCACGTGGTGCAGCCAGGCCTCCTGCATCCATGTCTATTAAGGCATTCTCTAGGGCTAAAGCGGCTAAACACTCTAAAACTATGCCTCTCAGGGTTATCCCTCAGGGACCCACTACAGGTTCTCAGATCCTTAGTCTAGCAGAGGACCTTATTTCATTAATTAGGGGCTCTCAGCCTCATCCTGACAGGGGCTCTCAACCTTCTACAGCAAAAAGGCCCAGGGTTGAGCCCTCTGATCCCCTCTCCTCAGATGAGGCCTCTGCTGGCTCTGCCCTCTCGGACTACCAGGAGGAGGCCTTTTCGGCCTACGAGGATTCAGATGCAGAGGAATCTATCCCTTCGGCCTCCCCTCCTGAAGAACTGTCTTTTGGGGAAGCTTTGCACACTATGAGGGAGCATTTCCAATGGCAAGGCCAGGAATTCTCCTCTGATTCCAGGAAGAGATTAAGGACCTTCTTGCATTTGCCTCAGCATAGACCTTTGGCTATTCCCCCTGTTTTGAATGTCATTGATGATGTGTACTCGGAGTCTAGCTCAACCCCTGACACTCTCCCTCCAGCTCCTGCCAAACCTGATAGGTACTACAGGGTCCTGGAATCACATCTTTTCCTTTACAAGGCCCACTCTGCTGACCCAGAAACTATTTCCCAGGGTCCTAAAGGGGTTACAGCTGCCACTACAAAAAATCCACTCCCCTCTGAAAGGGAGTCCAGGGCTTTAGAGCGATGGGGTAAAAAAGTGTATACTTCTGCTACCCTTGCTATAAGGGCTTTAAACTGTCAATTCCATATGATACAGTACCAAGAATATTTGTTAGATGAATTGCATAAAAAGCTGTCTTCTCCTGAACCCCTAGATCGCAAATCTCTTCAGGATCTGGTACATAACTCTCAACAGGTTAGCAGCCATTTTCTGCAGTGTGGTTATGATGCATTGGAAGCTTCATGTAGGTCAGCTATGACAGGTGCAGTTATACGTAGGCATGCTTGGCTGAAAGAACAATCTCTGCCAGACCATGTTAAAGCAAAGCTTCTGGATGCTCCACTGGAAAAGCAAAAGTTATTTGGCTCCACTGCTCAGGAGGTCTTAAAGAAATTTGAAGAAAAGGCAAAATCTGTACAAACAGTCAAAGATTTTATGCAAGTCCAACCACCAAGATTCAGCAGAAATTGGCCTTCCAAGAAATGGTCCTTTCCCGACACGGGCAGATTTCAGAGAGGCAAGGACAGGCGTGCCAGAGGTAGAGGGCTAGCTAGAGGCTCCTACAGAGGGCGTCAATGGCAGCAACCCGACCAGAGAGGTAGTGCAGGTCCTACAACTGCTGCACAAGGACAGACTCAATGACTTTACCTTGACACCACCAACCAGGGCTCAATTGGAAGCACCTTTGGGCGGAAAGCTTTCCTTATTTTCAGAAAATTGGCACATTATTACAAGGGACAAATGGACACTACAAATAATAGACAAAGGATACAGGTTCCATTTCCACACATTACCGAAAAGAAAAGGCATGCCAGACCTGCCATCAAATCAAAGTGCAGAGGCTTTGAAACAAATCTCCAACTTAATGAAAATGAAAG
Source organism: Protopterus annectens (assembly GCF_019279795.1). Taxonomy (NCBI): domain Eukaryota; kingdom Metazoa; phylum Chordata; order Ceratodontiformes; family Protopteridae; genus Protopterus; species Protopterus annectens. The sequence goes on along the minus strand of NC_056737.1, from coordinate 180,851,654 downwards.
CAATAGAAAAGGTTCCTCTTGCAGAACAAGGCCAAGGATTTTATTCCAGACTCTTCCTTGTTCCAAGAAAAGAAAAGCAATGGAGGCCTATTCTCGACTTGTCCGCACTAAATGCTTATCTCATTGTGCCAAAATTCAAAATGCTGACTCTGCAGCAGTTCCTTCCCATGCTGGGCAAGGGGTCTTGGCTGGTAACTCTGGACCTCAAGGAGGCATACCTGCATGTCCCTATCAGACAAAGCTGCAGAAGACACCTCAGATTTCTTGCAGGTTCAGAGCATTATCAATTCTCAGCATTGCCCTTTGGCTTATCTACTGTGCCCAGAGTATTCACGAAATGCCTGGCATCAGTAATTGCACACTGCAGACTTCAGGGGATGCAAATATACCCGTATCTGGACAACTGCCTGATACAAGCGGACAGCCAACAAATTTTGGTAAAACACGTGAATTATGCCATCTATCTTCTTCAGGCCTTGGGATACACAGTCAACATTCACAAGTTAAGACTTGTACCATCCCAAAGAATAACTTTTCTGGGTGCGGATTTAGACACAACCACCCAAATGGCTTTCCTCACAGAAGAAAAGCAAAACCAACTACCGGATTACTTCAAAAACCTGTCAAGACAAACTCAGCTGACTGCAAGGAAGATCCTGCAGGCCTTGGGTTACATGGCTTCTTGCATTCTTCTGATTCCTCAAGCAAAGCTACATATGAGAAAACTCCAATGGTACCTAAGGAGTTTATGGACTCAGCACAGTCACAGCTTGGAAACTTTGATACCACTCATCCCATGCCTTCAAAGGGAATTTCTGTGGTGGGCTCAAGCAAGCCAGTCAAACAGGGGTTTGCCCTTCAGCAAACCAATAGCCAGCCAAACCATTACAACGGACGCTTCAGACCACAGATGGGGAGCGCATATGGAAGGAAGATGCATTCAAGGACTATGGTCACAAAAAGAGCTACGCATGCACATAAATCAAAAGGAAATGCTGGCAGTGATACATGCAATCGAGGCCTTCAAGATATTTCTACATCAAGGCCACCTGCTAATAAGGACAGACAACACTACAGTTATGTGGTACATAAACAAGCAAGGAGACACCCATTCCTACCCTCTTTGCAGACTGGCAATGAATCTATGGGAACTTTCCCTGACTCTCAATATACAGCTGCAATCCCAGTTTGTACCAGGAAAAGACAATATACTGGCGGACAGCTTAAGCAGGAACATCATGGATGCACGAATGGATGCTGCACCCAGACATCTTCCAACAGATAACACAATCATGGGGGAGACCGGACATAGACCTCTTTGCCTCCCCACACGATCATCAGCTGGACAAATTCTGTAGAAGGACATACCACCCACAAGCATGGAAAGTGGACGCTCTCTTTCAGCTGGAGAGATCTAACAGTGTATGCATTCCTTCCTCTTCCATTAATGACCAAGGTCTTGCTGAAGATCAGGGCAGAGCAGCCAAGAGTGATTCTGATAGCTCTGAACCGGCCAAGACAGCACTGGTACCCATTGCTAAACAGCATGTCTCTGACAAAACCATGGCTTCTGCCACAATGGCCGTTTCTCCTGACACAGCACAATTACAAAACTCTGCATTCCAACCTGAAAACATTACAGCTAGCTGCCTGGAAAATACCTTGACTCATCACCAGGATAAGCTATCCAAGAAAGTGAAGGATATCATCATGGAAGCTCGCAGGCCTTCCACACGGAAGGCATACTCAGCAAAATGGAAAAGATTTCACACCTGGAACACCTCAAAGGGCCTAGATGCAACAGTTATGAACATGGAGCATATCCTGGAATATTTAGCAGAAATGCTCCACAATGGCCTGTCTTACTCTTCCATTAAAATTCATGCTTCAGCAATTTCAGCAGAGTACAACACTGATCCTCCTGTCTTCTCTCATCCTCTGCTAAGACAGTCTCTAAGAGGAATTAAAAACATCAGTCCTCCAAGGAAACAACCACTGCCTACTTGGGACCTTAACTTCGTGTTGGCAAAACTAACACTGCCTCCCTTTGAACCAGCAGCATCTGCAGAACTACAGTTCCTCTCATGGAAGACTGCTTTCCTTCTGGCCATAACCTCAGCAAGAAGAGTATCTGAGTTACAGGCCCTCATGGCAGTACAGCCATTTCTTATTTTTCATCAAGACAGAGTCTCATTGAGAACCAATCCTTCATTTATGCCAAAGGTGGTATCTAAGGTCTCATTAAACCAAGCTATTCACCTGCCTACCTTCTTTCCAAAACCACAAAACAAAGGGGAAAAGCTTCTGCACACCCTGGACATACACAGACAGTTGCGCTACTACTTGGACAGAACTAAAAATTACAGAAAAACTGACCAGTTGTTTGTAGCATATGCTGCCAGTGCACAAGGAAAAGCAATTTCAAAGCAGACAATTTCCAAATGGATAGGGAATTGCATTCGTTTCTGTTACTCCTTTCATGGAAAAACTGTACCAGCTAACATTAGGCCTCATTCGACCAGAGCCACAGCCACCTCCACAGCCTTCTTAAGAGGGGTGGCTACCAAGGACATTTTAGAAGCTGCTACATGGAGCTCCGTGCATACATTTTCCAAGCATTATAACTTACCTTTATATTCCAGATCCAGAGCAGGCTTTGCTATGGCAGTCCTGCAGGGCATTTTAGCTACACCATCCTTTACATAGATCCACCACCCCCAGATTGGCTATGGTATTCTACCCATATGTGATGACTGCAGATGCATCCTTGAAGGACATAGTACAGTTTTGTACCTACCATAAATGTAGATGTCCGATAGGTGTGCATCTGCAGTCAGGTTTACCCTCCCTCCTTCCCCTCTGTGGTATTTCTTGGGTGCATTTCCCTCTCATAGCTGGCTGGGGTTATCTATTATGGTGTATTTGTTTTTATATATGTATATATATTTTTTTGTGCATGTTTGGAATTTATTGCATTTCTCCAAATTTAGCCTTCCTTAGAGGGCACCTGGCATCTGGGGCAAGAAAAACTGAGGAAGATGGCATCGGCTGACGCTTTTATACCCCAGGCGCTCTGATGTCGGGGAAGGGGGCGACATCAGCCGACGTTGGACCCAGACTTTGGAATCCGGCCGACCGAAGGGCTGCCTGAGGCAGGACAACCCATATGTGATGACTGCAGATACATACCTATCGGACATCTACATTTATGGTAGGTACAAAACTGTACTTTCTTATGTTGCAGTATTCATAACAGTAGGGAGGTTGCTACCTGCAGCACCGAACATCCGGACAGTATACCAAAGTCTTAGGATAAGGGGTACGTGCTATGTTCCATGTCAGAGCCATAAACCTATGTCGGATGTATATGTGACGTCTGCACGTACCCATCTCAGAACTTTTCTGGTGCAGTGATCTACAGACATCCGATAGCCAGCTTGTGGAAATCTGGTTGTTTGTTTGCCTTCGGCTGTCCGCATTCAAGCTAAGTACCCTTTTGAGCTTTTTGATTATACCTTTTTTCTTGTATTCCAGATGTACATGTCAGCTAGGAAGGGAAAGTGTGCTTTTGGAAGATTCCAAACAAAGACACGCACGACAAGTGTTTGTTTTGCTTAGGGGCAAGCCACGACTACAAGTCTTGTGACGTCTGCCAGTCCTTTGTTCCCAAAACCTTGAGAAGCTGTCTGGCTGCTTTAAATTTATACTTGGAGAATCAAAGACTCTGACATTTGGCATCAGATATGGAGGACAGGGTAGGTACCACCGAGGAGCCGCTTCAGAAGAAGGCCAAACAAGTTAGGCCCGATGCCCATGCTGCACCTCAGGAGTCCAGTGAGACTCTCAAGGTGGATGATAGCCCAGGGTCTCATCGGACGTCACTTTTACCACTGGAACTAGGAACCATGATGGAAGATGGTTCAGAGGAAATCCAGAGTACATCTGCTGAGGTTGTTCAACCCTGATGTGAGGGGGAACCAAGGCTCATGGTGTCAGAGGGGCCTACTGCTATCCTACCATCCACCCCGATGTCAGCTCCCAAACCGACTACTTCTACTGTTTCCTTAAAAAAGAAACAAAAAGAAAAGCACAGAACTACAGAATCTACAACAGGATGGGTAGCCTTTTCACAGAACTTGTTCAGAGCCTTCCAGGCCCTTCAGTCTCAGTTGCCCCAGCCAGTTCAACCTCTGGTTCAGCCCCTGGAAGACTCTGAGGGAAAAACTCTTTCTCAGACGAATCCCTGACTTATTGTTCTTGAATTGAGTCCCCCAAGGACTTTGCTTCCCCTGAAGAAGAAGACTCTCTTAGTCCTGACTGTCCTGGGGAAGAATTTTCTTTTGGGTATACTATTACATTAATAAGACATCATTTTATATGGGAGATTTCTGATGTGTCTGAGACAAAAAAGAGGTATTTTGAACTGCTGCAGATGGAACAACCTTCTCCATCTGCAGTACTCCCTTTGCTTCCAGCTTTTCAGGATACCTTTCAGGCTGCCTCTCAAAACCCAGGCTCTAAGCCTCCAGCTTCTAAACGACCTGATAGATTTTACAAGGTTCCCCAATGGTACAATTCCTGTTCAAGAATCTTCCTGCAGTTATTGCTTTGTCAACAGACAAATCCTCCAGGCAGTTACCCTCTACTTCTTTGTTCCCAACAGATAAGATAGCAACATGGACAGACTGGGGAAGAAAATATGCACTTCTTCCACCCTGGCTATTAGAACTATTAATTGTCAAACCCACATGGCTAAGTATGTCCTAGATGCATTGTCTCAGGCTACTGCTCTAATATCTGATGTAGCAGATTCTCCTGACAAGTCTCAGCTAACTGCCCTGTGGTCTGCTGTATCTCAGGTAACCAGGCATTCAGTCAAGTGTAGCTATGATGCTGTAGAAGCATCATCCAAGACTGCAGCATATGGCTGTGTCCTGAGAAGGTATTCCTGGCTGAGACTCCAGCCTCTACCCTTGGATGTACTGGCCAAATTACTAGATGCACCTCTGGATAATAAAGTCCTTTTTGGTAATGCTTCAGCTGAGCTCCTTAAATCCCTCCAAGAAAAAGGCAAAGATCTGCAAAATTTGAAACATTTGCTTGTCTCGCCCATTCCTAGATACCACAAGAACTACCCACAAAAGACCTGTTTTGTAAGGAGACAGTCCTCCTACTCTTCTGCAGCCCAGTCTAAGGGACGGAGACACCCTAGAAAACAAACCACTCGTAGACTCTCCACCACCTCAACCCCTACTTCCTTTCAGAGACAGCCTGATCCAGACAGAGCTCCTCTACTGTGACTCAAATTCCTAACCCAGATCCACCTCTCTGTCCCTCTGTCTAACCCTTTCCCTACCCTCCTGGCAGAAAAACATTTCAGAGAATTGGGTCCTTTCTGTCATACAAAACGGTTACTTCATGACTTAGTGGGCAGTTCCCCCCCTTCCAGGGGACCCCTCAACCTCCATCACATCAGCTCCACTGTAATTCTGGATCAACTTCTATCTCAGGGCACAATAGAACATGTCTATCGGGATCAGACAGCCAAGGAATTGTATTCCAGAATGTTTCTGGTCCCAAGAAAGGATGGTCTTTGGAGACCAATTCTCGACTTGTCCCTACTCAATCAATATCTCAAGGTGCCTATCTTCAAGTTGCTCACCTTACAGCATCTCATACCCCTTATCCCTCATCAAGCCTTTGTGGTATCCCTGGATCTTAAGGATGCTTACCTTCACATCCCCATTCACCCCAGCTACAGGAAATTCCTGCATTTCTCAGTGTATTCTTCACATTTTCAGTTTCCTGTATTGCCATTTGGGCTATCTACAGCACCAAGAGTATTCACAAAGTGTCTAGCCCCAGTTATCACCCATTGCAGAATGCAGGGCATACAAACTTACCCCTACCTAGACGACCTCCTAATCCTGCACCAGGAGTATCACCCCCTGTCCCATCACTTAAACATGGTGTGCAGGATCTTAGAGGACCTAGGTTTCACAGTGAATATACAAAAACCCCAAATGACACCAAGTCAAGACTTTGTCTTTTTGGGGTGCAGGATAAGGACGGACATGATGTCAGCCTTTATCCCCTGCCAGAAGGTGGAAACCCTCACCCACTACTTATTTCCAGTCTCTCCTTCCTCTCCCAGCCATCTCAGCCAGGGAATTTCTGAGGGGCCTGGGCCACATGGCCTCCTTGATTCCCATGCTTCCCTTGGCCAGGCTGCATATGAGGAAATTCCAGTGGGTCTTGAGGTATTTGTGGAGCCAACACACACATCCTCTGGTTGTTACACTCCCTCTTCTCCCATGCTTGAAAAAAGAACTGTTATGGTGGATCTCAAACATTAACTTCAGTCAAGGGGTACCTCTGCAGATCCCTCCTCCCACACAACACCTCTATACAGATGCATCAAATCTAGGTTGGCGAGCCATCCTGCACAGCAACAACAATCAGAACAAAGTTCAGGGGGAGTGGTACACCCAGAGAAAAAGGGACCACATCAATATAAAGGAACTGAGGGCCATTCTCTTGGCACTGCAGGCCTTCCAAGAGATTCTGCAGCCAGGCACCTTGAAGGTAATCACAGACAACATGACTGTTCTGTGGTATGTCAGCAAACAGGGAGGGACAAGGACGTATCCACTCTGCAACTTGGCAATTCAGATTTGGTCCCTAGTGGCAAACCTTCACATACACCTGCAAGCTGTATACATTCCTTCAGCAGCAAATGTGATGGCAGACATCCTCAGCAGAACCTTAGCACCCTCTCATGAATGGATACTTCACAGGGATGTGTTTTTGGATCTTATTCACAGGTGGGGTATTCCACAGGCAGATCTGTTTGCCTCCTCCCAGAACAGACAGATGCCTCTGTTTTGTTTAGAGCTCCACATCCACAGGCTTGGAAGGTGGATGCCTTCCTTTTTTCATGGGAGGGGATGTTCCTTTATGCCTTCCCCCTTCACCCTGATTCAAAAAGTCCTTCTAAAGATTCAGTGGGACATTCCAAAAATCCTGCTGGTTGACCCCCTTTTGGCCAAAACAGCATTGGTTTCCCCTACCATTTCTATTAGCCAAGGGCAATCACCACAGGTTACCTCACCGATTCAACCAACTCGCACAAGACCGGGATCTCTCGTACACCCTCAGGTGCTCAACCTCAAACTGACCTCTTTAGACACCTGCATTCGGACAACGTACTCAATGTCCTGCAGGAGGCGATGAAACCTAGTACTAGGAGAAATTACCTCTCTAAATGGAAAAGATTCTCCAGGTGGTGTCTCAAGAACAAACAGGACCCATTACTTGCTCCAGTATCTATGGTCCTTTCGTATTTATGTAAGATGCTACATTCAGGACTGACTTTTTCTTCTTAAAAGTGCATTTGCCAGCCATCTCCACTTGTCTCCCTTTAGTATCTCCATTGGCATCCAGGCTAGACGTCATCCATATCAGACCTCTTTGTAAGCCTATTCCTCCATCCTGGGACATTAATTTTTTGCTGGGAAAACTCACATTACCTCTCTTTGAACCAGCCCTTTCAGCTATGTACTTGGAAAAGAGTTTTGCTGGTGGCCCTTATTTCTTTCAAGGGGGTCTTGAAATCCAAGCCCTTATGTACACTCCTCCATACCTTATCTTCCATAGAGATAGGGTCTCCCTCAGAATCAATCCTTCCTTCATGCCTAAGGAGGTTAATGAGCTCTCCTTGAATCAGGCCATTAATCTGCATGTTTTTTCCCTCAGCCTCAGAACTCCTCAGAAAGGATTTTACATTCCCTGGATGTTCATTGACAACAGAGGTATTATCTGGACAAGACCAAATCTACTAGAAAGTCTGACCAGCTTTTTGTCTCCTTTCACCCTAGAGCCCTGGGCAGGGTGGTGTTAAAACAGACAATTGCCTCATGGATTTGTAATGCTATCTCCTTTTGCTATTCCTATCATGGAAAAGGATTGAATTCCAATGTGAAAGGCCGTTCTACCAGAGCAGCTGCCTCTTCGGCAACTTTTTTCAGGGGCATTGACCATGCTTCTATTTTGGAAGCAGCTACCTGGTCTTCTATCTTACTTTCACCAAACATTTCAAGTTAGACTTGATTTCTAGAGGAAGGACCTAGTTTGTCAGGTCAGTTTTTTAGGGTCTCATCAACTCTGTCTCCCAACCTATCTCCCAGGCTCCAATCTAAAGCTTTGGTACTCTATCTACTGTTATGAATACTACAACATAAGAATAGAATGACATAAAATAGTTGTGTAAGAACTTGCCATAACCATAGATGTCCTTCTCTTCCATGTTACAGTATTCAATACCCCCTTCTTTATTTGTTGGTTTTATTTTGTTTATTTGTATTCTTTAAAGGATATAACAGCTGACATATAGTTCTACCACTTAAATACTTCCTTAACTGGTGGTATGTGTGGGTCTGGAAAGCTTCTTTCCTTCTAGCCTCCCAGGGGTACTGCAGTATGCAGCAGTCAGTTCTGAGTTGGTTATGTGCAGATGTCATATATACAGTTGACATAGGTATATGGCTCTGACATGTAAAGTCGCATGGTCTCCTTATCCAAAGACTTTGGTATACTGGCCAGATGTCCGGTGCTGCAGACAGCAATCTCTCTACCGATGTTCTTCATGTTTCACTGTTGCAGTCATCACATTTCGGTTATCTGCTTGCAGTAGCCCTCCGTCAGCCTGATTATCAAAGTCTTGGGTCCTTCGTCAGTTGTTGTCTCATCTTCCATGATGTCAGGTAGTCGGGGTATAAAGCATGCAGCCGATGCCATTACATCAGTCTTTCTTGCCGTGCGGACTATCTATAATCTATGGTTATGGCAAGTTCTTACACAACTATTTTATGTCATTCTATTCTTATGTTGTAGTATTCATAACAGTAGATAGAGTACCAAAGCTTTAGATTGGAGCCTGGGAGATAGGTTGGGAGACAGAGTCTGCAGACCAAAGGCATCTACATATCAATCAAAAAAAGATGCCAGCTGTACAAAATGCCCTAACAGTTTTCAAGGACCTCCTACATCCAGGACAACTCCTAATAAAGACGGACAACACCACAGTGATGTGGTACATAAGCAAGGGGGCACACACTCCTACCCCCTATGCAGACAAGCAATGACCTTGTGGAACACAGCACTGACCTACCAAGTTCAACTACAAGCACAATTCCTGCCAGGAAAGAAAAACACATTGGCAGACGATCTAAGCAGAAACATCATAGATCCTCACGAGTGGAAACTAGATCCACAAGTATTTGCAATGATAACTCAAACATGGGGGAGCCCAGACATAGATCTGTTTGCTTCCCCCCAAAACTACCAACTACGGAAATTCTGCACAAGGACATACCACACACTAGCTTGGAAAGTGGACGCCCTCTCATTCAGTTGGAAAACATTGACAGTGTATGCCTTTCCTCCACTGCCTCTTCTGGCAAAGGTGCTGCTGAAAGCCAGATTAGAGTGGCCACAAATGATACTCATTGCTCCAGACTGGCCACGCCAACACTGGTATCCAATACTAAGGAACATGGCTCAAGGCCCACCATGGATTTTACCTCAATTCCTCACCTGCTCACTCAGAAAAACAATCAGATTCTACACAGCCAGTTCAAGACTATAAATCTGGCGGCATGGCAAATTGCCTAAACAACCAGTCAACACTTCTCTCTAAAGCTGTGATGGACGTCATTCTGGAGGCCAGGAGGCCCAGCACCAGGAAAGTCTATTCAGACAAATGGAAAAGATTCTGCGCCTGGAACCAGGCTAAAGGCCAAAATCTCCTTGTCCCAAATATTCCTCAGATTCTACAATATTTAACTGAGATGTTGCACAAAGGACTTTCCTTCTCATCTATTAAGATCCACGCCTCAGCTATTTCAGCTCAATACAACACGGATCGTCCTATATTTTCACATCCATTACTGAGACAGTTCCTCAGAGGGGCTAAGTACATAAGACCGCCCCGGAGAGCACCAACACCAACGTGGGATCTCAACTTTGTTTTGGAAAAGCTTACACTACTGCCCTTTGAACCAGCTTTCACAGCTGATCTACAGTTCCTATCATGGAAAACTGCCCTGCTGCTATCAATGACTTCAGCATGAAGAGTCTCTGAACTACAGGCCCTAATGGCAGTGGAGCCTTTCATCAAGACAGAGTCTCTTTACAAACTAACCCTTTCTTTATGCCAAAGGTGGTATCCAGTGTGGCCCTAAACCAAACCATCCATTTGCCCACCTTTTATCCAAACCCCCAGATCAAAGGGGAAAGGCTCCTACACTCTTTGGACATTCACAGGCAATTACGTTACTACTTGGATAAAACTAAGGCTTTCAGAAAATCTGACCAGCTCTTTGTATCTTATGCTGCAGGATCACAAGGAAAGGCTATCTCAAAACAGACAGTTTCAAAATGGATAGGACATTGTATCCATTTCTGCTACACACACCATGGGAAACCTGTGCCTGGTAACATCAGGCCCCATTCCACCAGGGCTACAGCAACATCAACAGCCTTCCTCAGAGGGGTACCAACCAAGGATATTTTGGAGGCTGCAACTTGGAGTTCAGTGCACACCTTCACCAAGCACTATCACTTTCCTCTATACTCTAAAACCACAGCTGGCTTTGCCACTGCAGTTCTGCAGGGCCTACTAGCCTCTCCAAACCCTGTTTAGTTCCACCACCCATCCTTAGCTTTGGGATTCAACCCAAGTGTGATGACTGCAGCAGTGTAACACGATGAACATAGTACAGTTTTGTACCTACCATAAATGTAGATGTTCGAGTGTTCACACTGCTGCAGTCCAGGTTACCCTCCCTCCATCCCCACTGACCTAGCTGAACTTTTCTATACCTTTTCTATCCTGTACAACCTTTGTGGTGTATTTGCTTGTAACTGAAGGTATTCCTTTTATTCCTTTTATATGTTTTATTAGCAATATGTATTGCCTACCTACTTGGGGGCACCTGACATCTGGGTCAAGAAAAACTGAGGAAAATGGCGTCGGATGCCTCTTATATACCCCTGGCATACTGACGTCAGGGAAGAAGCAACAGCAACCAACGCCGGACCAAGATTTTGGAACTCTGGCTGACTGCGGGACCGCCTGACGTCAGGATAACCCAAGTGTGATGACTGCAGCAGTGTGAACACTCGAACATCTACATTTATGGTAGGTACAAACTGTACTTTCGCCGGTACTCAGTGAGGCGCTTTCGCAGCCCCTGATACCCGCTACTTCAGATTCGCAGGCCTCTACTGAGACCCATTTGGAGTTCGATATGCCACGAGATGCTTCAACTGTGGAACCTGCAGATGTATCTACCTTGGATGGATCCAGAGCCGCTGCGCAGGCACCGGCATCTGAGGGTGTATTCAGGCCTACTGACTTGCATATTAAACCTACGCCATCTTCTTCTTCTAGGCCTAAAACTCAATCCATGCCTAGAAAACAGACTCCCAGACCGCATGCTCAGGCCTCTATGCCTAAAAAACAAATGATAAGAATGGCTGAAGACCTTATTACTCTAATCAGGGGAAGCCACCCTTCTTCCTCTAAGAGACCTAGACCTGAGTTTACTTACGTTTCTTCTGATCAGGACTCTGAAATTTCTGTTTCCTCTGATGACCAGGATTTTCCCTTATCTACCTATGAGGATTCTGATGCAGAGGACTATATTCCCTCTGCTTCCCCCCCAGAGGATTTCTCTTTTTGTGAAACTTTGCATACTGTTAGGGAGTATTTTCGCTGGGAAAGCCAGGATTACTCTGACTCTAAAAAGAGGCTTAGGGATTTCTTACTCCTGCCACAACACAGGCCTTTAACTATCCCCCTGTACTGGACATTGTTGATGATGTCTTTTCAGAATCTAGCTTGGCCCCTGACTCTTTACCCTCCTGCTCCCAGAAAACCTGATAGATATTACAGGGTTCCTGACACTCACAAGTTCCTCTTTAAAAATCCTACTGCGGATCCTGAGATAATTTCACAGGGACCCAAGGGCATTAAGGCTACTTCTGCCAAAAATCCTACTCCCTCTGATAGAGATTCCAGGGCACTGGATAGATGGGGTAAGAAGGTATACACTTCTGCAGCCTTGGCCATTAGGGCCTTAAATTGCCAGTTTCATATGTTAAGGTATCAGCAGCATATTATTGGATTGCTTAAACAGAAAATGATGTTGATTCCTGACTGTGCTGAAAATAAGGATTTACAGGGTTTAATGCATTCTGCTGAACAAGTTGGAAAACATAATTTGCAATGTGGTTTTGATTCACTAGAGGCATCTTGAAGGGCTACTATCACTGGGTCTGTACTTAGAAGGCATGCTTGGCTTAAGGAGCAATCTTTGCCAGATCATGTTAAAGCTAAATTGCTGGATGCTCCCTTAAACCACGACCGCCTGTTTGGCAACAAAGCAGAAGAAGTACTTAAAAAAGATGGAGGAAAAAGTTAAATCTATGCAAACTGTTAAAGATTTTCTGCAAGTACAGCCTCCCAGATTTAGTGGGCATTGGCACTCTAAAATTGGTCCTTTCCTGCCTCTTCCGGGTCTTCTTAGTCCAAACCCAGAACCAGCAAAACACCCAGGCTTCAGTCCCAAGGTACTCACAGGACTATCCAGTGGGGCGCGCCCACTTACAAAGCTGGGAGTGGTAAGACTCCCCCTATGGTAAACTGTCTCAATAACTTAACTTTTAATCTTCCAAGCCCTGCACAACTGACTGCTCCTTTAGGGGGAAAGATTGCCTTGTAGGCAAAAAATTGGGAACTCATCAGCCAGGACAACTGGGTTTTAAATATAGTTTCCCAAGGATACAGATTCCACTTTCACTCCTTACCAACCCCAAACGGTTGGGCAGATCTACCCCCAAATCTGTGGGCAGAGGCTCAAAAGCAAAATGTTCTTCGTGTTTCACTGTTGCAGTCATTACATTTGGGTAATCTCCTGGCACGTTGCCCTCATTCGGCCTGAATTCCAAAGTCTTAGGTTCTGCGTCGGTTGCTGTCTTCTCTTCCATGACGTCAGGGGTATAAAACATGCAGCCGACGCCATTTTCTTTAGTCTTTCTTGCTGCGCGGTACCCAAAGCAGAAGCATTTCGCAAGTGCCGGTCAGCCGACTACTGAAATTTTCGCGTTGAGTTTCAGAACTGAAGTCTTCAATAAAGCTAAGTACCCTGTTGGAGAAACTTTTTTCTTGCTTTTTACTAATGTCAGAAAAAGTTAATAATTGTATTACTTGTGGGAAGCAAATAACTCATAAGGATTTCTATTTATACTGTATTCCTTGCCTAGGCCCTGATCACAATGTGCCTGGCTGTCGGTTTTGTGCTAGATTTAACCAATGCACTATTAAGCGTTGGTATATTTTTGCATCCAAGTATTTTGGAAACAGATTTAACTACCCAGAGATGTCGTCGGATAGTAATCCGACTACCGGAGTACATAAAAAACACAAAGAAAAGGACAGAGAAAGGCAGTCGAGATCCAAAACCGACGGCGAAGTTTCTCCTAAGCCAGTCACCGGTTCACCGGTACTCAATGAGCCGCTTTCGCAGCCCCTGATACCTGCTACCTTCAAGTCGCAGGCCTCTAATGACACCCATGTGTAGTCCGGCATGCCGTAAGATACTCAGGGTATTGGACCGATGGATGTATCTCCCTCGGATGGGTCCAGAGCCGCTGAACAGGCACCGGCTTCTGAGGGTGTATTCAGACCTCAACATTTTTATATCAAACCGACGAAATCTGCAAAACCAAAGGCAAAGACACCTTCTAAAACTAAAAAAATGACACCTGAGCCACGTGCACAGGCCTCTATGCCTAAAAAACAGATGATCAAAATGGCTGAAGACCTTATTACCTTGATCAGGGGCACCCATCCCCCTCCAGATAAGAGGCCTAGGCAAGACACTGACTATGAATCTTCAGATCAGGTTTCTATTTCTTCTGTTTCCTCTTCTGATCAGGAATTATCTTTACCTCCTTATGAGGATTTGATGCTGAGGAGTCTATTCCATCTGCATCTCCTTCTGAGGATTATTCATTTGGAGAAACCTTGCATACTTTGAGGGAGCATTTTCATTGGGAGAGTCAAGACTTCTCAGAATCAAAAAAGAGGCTCAGGGATTTCCTCCTTCTCCCTCAGCACAAGCCTTTAGCCGTTCCCCCTGTGTTAGACATTGTGGATGATGTTTTTTTCGGAGTCAGTCCTGACCCCTGACTCTTTACCTCCGGCTCCCAGTAAGCCTGACAGGTATTACAGGGTCCCTGACTCTCATAATTTTTTATTTAGAAACCCTGCTGCTGATCCTCAAACTATTCAGCAAAAAACTCTACCCCCTCCGACAGAGATTCAAGTGCGCTGGATAGATGGGGAAAAAAGGTTTATACATCTGCAACCTTGGCAATCAGGGCCTTAACCTGTCAATTTCATATGCTTAAGTACCAACAACATGTTATGGAATTGTTGAAACAGAAAATGATGTTGATTTCAGAATGTGCAGAAAATAAGGATTTACAGGAATTATTGCATACAGCTGAACAAGTTGGAAAGCATACTTTGCAATGTGGTTTTGATTCTTTAGAGGCCTCCTGCAAGGCCGCAGTTACTGGATCTGTGATCAGGAGGCATGCCTAGTTAAAGGAACAAAATTTGCATGTTCATGTTAAAGCTAAATTGCTAGATGCACCTTTACAGCATGATTCTCTGTTTGGTATTAAGGCAGAAGAGGTTTTAAAGAAAATGGAAGTCAAAGCTAAGTCTATGCAAACTGTTAAAGATTTCTTACAAGTGTAGCCACCTAGATTCAGTAGACACTGGCCTACAAAAAATTGGTCCTTTCCTGTGTCAGACAGAGCTCAAAGGGGCAAATCCAGATGCCCTAAGGGTTCCAGGTACCAGGCTCAAGACTCATACAGGTCAAAGCAATGGGGCGCATCCACCTCCAAATCTGGAGGAGATAAAGCACAAACCTACAGAAAGCAATCCCAATGACTTCCCTCTGCCTACACCAAGCACTTATCTTTTGGCAGCACCCATAGGGGGAAAATTAGCACTTTTTGCTCAAAATTGGCAGTTAGTAACCCAGGACAAGTGGGTACTGAACATCGTATCACAAGGATACAGATTCCATTTCCACACTCTGCCAATGACAAATGGTTGGCCAGACCTGCCAAAAAACCAATGGGCAGAGGCACAGAAACAGGTTACGTCCCTCATGGATATGGGGGCCATTCAGACAGTACCAGAACAGGAAAAAGGACAAGGTTTTTACTCGACTGTTCTTATTACCCAGAAAGGGCAAGGCCTGGCGGCCGATACTGGATTTATCAATTTTGAACACATACCTGGACATTCCAAAATTAAAAATGCTCACTTTGCAATAGCTTCTGCCCATGCTGGGCAAGAATGCTTGGCTGGTGACTTTAGATTTAAAAGAGGCATACCTGCATCTCCCAATAAGACAGTCGTGCAGAAGATACCTCAGATTCAAGGCTGGCTTAATGCATTGCCAATTCTCTGCACTGCCCTTTGGCTTATCTACTGCGCCCAGGGTCTTTACAAAGTGCCTGGCACCAGTAATTGCATTTTGCAGACAAAGAAGTATTCACTTTTCTACGACACCTGGCATTTGTGAAAAGGCTTCTAGCATGCCTAGGGTACACAATAAACGAAAAGAAATCACAACTGGTACCCTCTCAAAAGATAACATTCCTGGGTGCAAGCTTGCATACATCTGCCCAGATGGCTTACCTCACTCCAGACAAACAAAGGCAACTGACTACTTACTTCAAACTGATGGCAACAAAAACCCAGTCTTATGCAAGACAAATTCTGCAGGCTCTGGGCCTCATGGCATCCTGCATCCTAATACTTCCATATGCAAGACTGTATATGAGGAAACTTCAATGGTACCTATAAAGTTTATGGAGTCAACATTCACACAGTCTGGAAACAATGATTCCTCTCATCCCCTGCCTGCAACAGGAGTTTCTAGGGTGGGCAAAGGCCTGTCACCAAAACATGGGACGGCCCTTCACTCTATCCCCTGCCAGCCAAACCTTAACAGACGCATCAGATTATACCTGGGGGGCCCACATGGCAGGAAGATGCATTCAGGGCATATGGGCACCAAATCAAATGCATCTACATATCAACCAGAAAGAGATGCTAGCTGTTCAAAATGCTCTAACAGCCTTCAAGGACTTACTTCATCCAGGACAACTACTGATAAAGACGGACAACACCACAGTCATGTGGTATATAAACAAGCAAGGGGGCACACACTCATACCCACTTTGCAGATTAGCCATGGCACTGTGGGACACAGCTTTGACCTACCAAATAAATCTTTAAGCTCAATTCCTGCCAGGAAAACAACATTCTGGCAGATGATTTAAGCAGAAACCTTATGGATCCTCACAAGTGGAAACTAAATCAACAAGTATTCAGCAAGATAACAGAGAAATGGGGGAGCCCCAGACATAGATCTATTTGCCTCTCCTCAAAATTATCAGTTGAAAATATTCTGCACAAGGACTTATCACAGACAAGCATGGAAAGTGGACGCCCTATCCTTCAGTTGGAAAAACCTGTCAGTTTATGCCTTTCCTCCTCTGCCTCTTCTACCCAAGGTCCTCCTAAAAGTCAGACAAGAGAAGCCAAAGATGATATTAATTGCCCCGGACTGGCCCCGCCAATACTGGTACCCAATCCTAAGGAACTTGTCTCAATACCTGGTTTGGACCTTGCCTCAAAGACCACAACTACTGTCCCAGCAAAACAATCAGATCTTGCACAATCAACTACAGACTCTGAACCTGGCAACATGGCTAATCATGTCATCTTACGAGCGACACCTCTCAGTAAAGCTGTGATGGATGTCATTTTGGAAGCCAGAAGGCCTAGTACTAGAAAATCTTATGCTGACAAATGGAAGAGATTCTGTGCTTGGAATCAAGCACAAGGAACTGATAAAGCAAAACCACATATTCCTCAGAGATTACAATACTTAACTGAGATGCTTGACAAAGGCCTATCTTTCTCATCAATCAAAATCCATGCCTCTGCCATTTCGGCTCATTACAGTACAGAGCCACCAATCTTTTCTCATCCTTTACTAAAGCAGTATCTTAGAGGAGCCAAAAACCTAAGGCCTCCTAGAAGATCACCATTACCTGCATGGGACCTCAATTATGTGTTGGAAAAGCTCACCCTGCCTCCATTTGAACCAGCCGCTACCGCGGATATAAAGTTCTTATCATGGAAGACCACTCTGCTACTAGCAATTACTTCAGCAAGAAGAGTTTCAGAGCTACAGGCCCTCCTGGGTGAGGAGCCTTTTATCATATTTTACCCAGAGAGGGTGTCTCTGAGGACAAATCCTACTTTTATGCCTAAGGTGGTTTCCAGTGTGGCTCTTCACCAAACAATTCATCTGCCAATTTTTTATCCAAATCCGCAGAACAAAGGGGAGAGAATTCTGCATTCCTTGGACGTACACAGACAGCTAAGATTCTACTTGAGCAGGACAAAAGCTCTAAGAAAAACTGAGCAATTACTAGTGTCATATGCTGCAGGATCAGAAGGAAAGGCTATCTCAAAGCAGACAGTCTCAAAGTGGATAAGCCACTGCATCCATTTCTGCTACTTACACCATGGTAAACCTGTGCCCAAGGGCATTAGGTCTCATTCCACCAGAGCTGCAGCTACTTCGGCAGCCTTTCTCAGAGGAGTACCAACCAAAGACATTCTAGCGGCTGCTACTTGGAGTTCTGTTCACACCTTTACAAAGCATTACCATTTGCCTCTCTACTCTAAGTCCAGGGCAGGCTTTGCCACTGCAGTGCTACAGGGCCTTATAGCCGCACCTAATGCTGTTTAGCTCCAGCCTCCCAACCATAGCTTTGGGATTCTACCCAAATGTAATGACTGCAACAGTGAAACACGAAGAACATAGTACAGTTGTGTACACTTACCATAAATGTAGGTGTTCGAGTGTATTCACTGTTGCAGTCCAGGTTACCCTCCCGCCATCCCCAGTCATTCTACAGTTTATCTTTCCTTCTCTATCTTCTACAACCTATGTGGTGTATTCACTTGTAGACGACGGTAAAGTTTGTATTGATGCATGTATATAGACATATATATATATGATAATATTGCTACCTTTTTGGGGGCACCTGACATTGGGAGCAAGAAAAACTAAAGAAAATGGCGTCAGCTGCATGTTTTATACCCCTGACGACCTGACGTCATGGAAGGAAAGACAGCAACCGATGCAGGACCCAAGACTTTGGAATTCAGGCCGACTGAGGGCAACCTGCCAGAAGATTACCCAAATGTAATGACTGCTGCAACAGTGAATACACTCGAACATCTACATTTATGGTAAGTGTACACAACTGTACTTTCTCTCTCTCTCTTAAGCATCAGGGCTATTCAACCTGTTCCAGAAGAGGAAAGGGGACAAGGTTTCTACTCGACATTTCCTGGTGCCCTGAAAAGACAACTCCTGGCGTCCTATCCTGGTCCTCTCTATCCTAAACACTTTTTTGGTGATCCCAAAATTCAAGATGCTAACTCTTCACCAGCTGCTTCCTATGCTAGGCAAGGATGCCTGGTTGGCAACACTGGACTTAAAGGAAGCCTACCTTCACATCCCAATAAGGGAATCTTGCAGAAGATACCTATGCTTCAAAGCAGGCTACATGCACTGTCAGTTCTCTGCACTGCCCTTCGGCTTATCTACTACGCCCAGGGTATTCACAAAGTGCCTAGCTCCAGTCAGTACATTTTGCAGGCAAAGAAATATCCACATATATCCATACCTGTACAATTGTCTAATTCAGGCAGAAAGCCAGGACATACTATTGAATCATCTGGCATTTGTACAAAAATTGCTAACTTCTCTGGGGTACACCATAAACGAAAAGAAGTCACATCTGGTACCCTGCCAACAAATTGTATTCCTGTTAGCAAGCTTGAACAGAACTTCCCAGATGGCTTTCCTCACGCCAGAGAAACAAGTTCATTTGACAATCTACTTCAAACTACTGGCCACAAAGACCCAGCTATCTGCAAGGAAAATACTGCATGACCTGGGGTTCATGGCCTCCTGCATTCTTCTGATTCCATATGCAAGACTGCATATGAGGAAACTACAATGGTATCTAAAAAGCCTATGGTGTCAACATTCTCAGGATCTAGAAGCAATGATTCCTATTATACCTTGTCTACAGATAGAGTTCCTTTGGTGGGCAGACGCCTGCCACCAAAAAAAGGGACTGACATTCACTCTACCCCCTGCCGCCCAAACCCTAACAACAGACGCATCAGACTATGCATGGGGGGCTCACTTGGCAGGGAAGTGCATTTAGGGCAAATGGAACCCAAGTCAAATGCACCTGCATATCAATCAAAAAGAAATGTTAGCTGTACAGAATGCTCTGACAGCCTTCAAGGACCACATTCTTCCAGGGAAACTAATGGTAAAGACAGACAGCACCACTGTTATGTGGTATATAAACAAGTGGGGGGGAAACCCACTCATACCCTCTCTGCAGACTAGCCATGGCTCTGTGGAACACAGCCTTGAGCTACCAAGTGCACCTACAGGCTCATTTCCTGCCAGGAAAGTTAAATACACTGGCAGATGAACTAAGCAGAAATCTCATGAACCCACACGAGTGGAAACTGGAACCAAAGATATTCAACATGTTGAGAAACAAATGGGGGAGCCCAGATACAGACCTGTTTGCCTCCCCCCAGAACTACTAATTGGAAAAATTCTGCACAAGGACTCCCCACAAACAAGCTTGGAAAGTGGATGCCCTGTCCTTCACCTGGAAGGACCTATCAGTTTATGCCTTTCCCCCTCTGCCTCTCCTCTCCAAGGTACTACTAAAGATCAAACAGGACAAACCAAGGACAATACTGATTGCACCAGACTGGCCACGCCAACACTGGTACCCCCTTCTGCGCAGTGTGTCACTGCTGGCACCATGGCACCTGCCTCAGACCCCTGCCCTGCTGTCCCAGCAGGAGAGCCAGATTCTGCACCCACAGCTTCAAACTCTGAACATGGCAGCTGGGTTAATTACCTGATCTCTCCGTTACCATCCCTCAGAAAGCAAGTGTTGGATGCCATTCTGGAGGCAAGGAGGCCTAGTACTAGAAAATCCTATGCTGAAAAATGGAAAAGATTCTGTTCCTGGAACCAAACTCAGTGGATGGGGCACAGCAGCGCCGAATTTACCTCAGATTCTTCAATACTTAACTGAGATGCTTCACAAGGGCCTTTCCTTTTCCTCCATCAAAATTAATGCCTTAGCCATTTCAGCTCATTACAACACAGAACCACCCCTCTTCTCTAACCTACTGCTGAAGCAGTTCCTCAGAGGGACCAAAACGTAAGTCCACCCAGGATAGCCCCTACTCCAGCCTGGGACCTTAACTTTGTATTGGAAAAAAACTCACTCTACCTACTTTTGCGCCAGCTGCAAATGCAGAGTTGAAATTCCTTTCTTGGAAAACAGCATTCGTAGAAGGGTGTCTGAATTACAGGCCCTCATGGCAGTGGAACCTTTCATCATTTTTCATGCGGACAGGGTGTCCCTCAGGACCAGTCCCTCCTTCATGCCTAAGGTGGTATTCAGTGTGGCCCTTAATCAGTCCATTCATTGCCAACTTTCTTTTCTAATCCACAGAACAAAGTGGAACGAATACTGCACTCCTTAGATGTGCACAGACAACTTAGATTTTATTTGGACAGGACTAAACCTCTCAGGAAATCTGAACAGCTGCTGGTTGCATTTGCTGCAGGAAGGCCATTTCAAAGCAAACAATTTCTGAATGGATAGGCCATTGTATTCATTTCTGCTATATGCACCATGGAAAACCTACCCCACAGGGCATTAGACCACTTTCAACCAGCGCTGCAGCTACCTCTACAGCCTTTCTCAGAGGTGTCCCTACCAGGGACATCTTAGAAGCTGCTACCTGGAGTTCTGTACATACCTTCACCAAGCATTACCATTTGGCAATTTTCTCTAAATCCAGAGCTGGCTTTGCCACTGCAGTCTTGCAGGGACTTATGTCTGGTCCTCATGCTATCTAATTTCCTCCTCCCATACTTAGCTTTGGGAATCTACCCAAATGTGATGACTGCAACAGTGAAACACGAAGAACATAGTACAGTTGTGTACATTTACCATAAATGTAGATGTTCGAGTGTTTTCACTGTTGCAGTCCTAGTTACCCTCCCTCCATCCCCCTGACTTCTATTGGCTATACCTCTCTTCTTGCTTATTATGTTTAAAGCTTTTTGGTGTATTTGCTTTTTTGTTGGAGGTGTAACCTTGTAAACATAATTGCTTCCCATTATGGTGGCACCTGACATCTGGGGAAAGAAAAACTGATGTAATGGCATCGGCTGCATGCTTTATACCCCTGAGTACCTGATGTCATGGAAGATGAGACAGCAACTGACGCAGGACCCAAGACTTTGATAATCAGGTCGACTGCAAGCAGATAACCCAAATGTGATGACTACAACAGTGAATACACCCGAACATCTACATTTATGGTAAGTGCACAACTGCACTTCATGAATACTGCAACATGGAAGAGAAGGACATCTATGGTTATGGTAAGTTCTTACACAACTATTTTTTACTGATGATTATAAAAAACACCCACATTGTGGGCTTGACATGAGCAGCTGCATACAGAACTGCCAGTTTCCATGTTAAGTCTGTTTTTATCAAGCCTGCTTTTTAAATTTGTTTTGTAGAGAATTTCTTTCTGATGGAAAAAAACAGTATTAGCATTAGAATTACATGTTTAGTGACCTGCATTGCTTTCAGGATGATCCTACATTGCATATCTGCTTTTCAAATGAATGATATGCAGTCCCATGTAGTAAATGTTGTTGATATTGTAAATCATTAATCAGATATGCTCAGCCTTGCCTGAGAGTTGGATACAGTAGATGCCTTAATTTCCAAGCTTTGGCTGAAATGTGTCCAGATGGATCCCTCTGATATCCTTTTATCAAACAAACAACAAATAAATAAATAAAAATAAAAAGTATCTGCTTAAAAAAGTGACCCAGACGAGCTATATGCTGAAAATATAAGATAATGCTGTTTTGGGCTCTACTGTAAAATAATCTGGGAGACTATGTACCCTGAGATACTTTCAACTTGTTTTATCTTGCTGTGTTTTTGAGATGACTTATTCTGGCTTCACATGAAATATCACAAATGATTACCTGCTGGTGAAATAACAGCAGGGTAAGAAAAAAGTAGTTACAAGTTGGGTGTTATACTCATGTTTGCATCCTGCAACAGCAGGTGTTTCATATTTTTTAAAGTAGTAAAACTGTCAGGGGTTATACATATTACTTCTGCTTTTACCTAGTGGATGACCTATTGGAGATGTTCTCCATTTCCTTCCTTATTATTCTGGATTTATTCATTACAAAACTGAAACATTTACTGTGATTAGTTATTTGATTTCTGCTGTTTGTGTATGCATCAAATATTTTTATTTAGAGACTCTCTCTTATTATCATAAGAATTAGAATAAATGCAAGGTTACTGAGTCATGCGACCATTGCAACTTGCCAGCTCCCAGCCTAGAAGGTACATCCCCTGTTAAAAAGGGCTAGGGGTGAATTGATCAGTACCCATCCAATTAACCAGGGCCTGACTGCTTTATCTGCAGGTGTTTCCATTCCACATGTGAGGGCGATGCATAATAATGAATCTGTCTCTCTCTCCACCTTATTTTATTAATCTGTTGAAATAGATTTATATGTCTTTATGCTTGTATTTGTGGTACTGTTGATTTGTAAAGAACAAGAGATCCTGGACTACTGGATCCCTGACTGGAAGGCAAGGCAATGCTCTCCTCTGCATCTCATTAATGCTTGCTGGTATTAGGCTTTGCCATTTAACTTTGCAATAGAAAGGCTTATTCTTTGTATGTCTTTTTCCTCTCTTTATTTAGATACATATTTTTGTATCGGAATCTAATAGTTAATCACAGCAAAGATGGCTTCTGGGTATGAATCCTTATTGGTTCTTTTGAACTAATCAGAAGAATGACACACATTTCATATATTAGTAAGATAAGCAGAACATACTTTCAGTTGCTCTAGACTTGGAGTTTAATCAACACTGACTATTTGAAGAATCCAGTCATAATGTTGTGTTAATTTTTAAATTTCTAATTTGTTTTTTATCTTGTCTTTTAGCACTGTCGATTCAGCACCCAGTGTAAGAGACCAGACTGTTTATTTTATCACCCCACAACTACATTACCCCCACGGCATGCCTTGAAATGGTCACGGAAACAAACCAGGTAACTATTCTGTGAACTGTAAAATGGTTTCTTTCTGATTTAAAAAAAAATCTGTATTTCTAGAGCACCATGTGTTGATAAAGCTGTTACTGTTATCAGGCTGTTCCCTTGATACAATATTCCCCTAACAGCTCCCCTCCCCTTTCCGCTCCAAGGATGCAGTTTCAAGTAATTTCTGTTTTGGCATTGGTAATGTTATCATTTTCTGTTTTAAGTCCTTGAAATGTTAGCACATTTATTAACACATATGTCCTTTTCCAGTTTGTACCACCTGGTAAATGATGGTTAATGAGAGCATCTTGAATGCATGCACGATTTCAGAAGTTGACTTGTTCAACAAAATGTCTGAAATATATATATAAAAAATGCTTTTTAGGCCTGACTCTGAGAACCAGAGAGTTAAAGCCCTGACTATGACTTAGACAACCCGAGTTCTATTAATAACTTGGGTGTAGAGAAGCCAGTGGGAGAGGGGCAATGAGTGTCTCACATTGGCTCATCTGTCCTAGGGGAGGGAGGGGTGGTCTGGTTGGCTGCCCTCCACCAGCAAGTGGAGGCTTGCAGGTGATAAGGTTTCAGTCAAGGACTGGAGAAGTGAACTTGGTGCTTCCAAGTGTGTGTGTGTGTGTGTGTGTGTGTGTGTGTGTGTGTGTGTGTGACTACACATGTAGTGGGTGGAAGTACTGTGCAAGATTGGCTATCCCTTGTGAGTCCCTTGGACTGTTTCTCCAGACCAGCTGTGATGGGGATGGAGATGCAGAAGTATTATATTCCACAGATAGCCACAGCACAAAACAACCTTTAGGCCTACCTGGATGACACCTGCATGTTGCCAGCTCTTACCTAAGTCACAGACCACAGTCCCTCTGATAGGAAAAAAATCAGATATGACTCATTGTCATTGGGCATGGCAGGGGGGGGGCTGACACCCGATGGCCAGCAGTGGAAAACAAAGGCACATAGAAGTAAAACAGCTTTTCACAGGAGGGGATACTGTTGTAATATGCTGAAATACAGTATTACCCAAGTGGATCTAAGGTCCATCCACTGTAACCATCAGGACTGATAATGTAGGATTTAGGACCACTTGGTAGGTAGTATTTTTTCAGGTTTCCAGAAATCCTTACAGTCATCCAGTCAACATGCAAGTTTCTCCATGTGTTTGCCAAGTTTCATGAATAATTGGAAGAAAAGGCATCAACATTCCACTGTTTTTTTCATGAGATTTTTATGTCTGTGCATAAAGAGTAGAATATATATTTTTTCTAATATTCTTTACTCCCTTTCATTATTCTGGTTATGAAATTTTGTTTTCTGATTATTTTTTTTCTGTTAAAAAAAAGCATCTTTCTGTTGATGCAGCTTTGGCTCTGGGCCTGTTGCTAGCAACATCTGATGTTAAATTTCATGGATGTCCCTACAGTAGGGCTTTTCCACCTGTTAGGAGGCACACTCGGCATCTTTAATGTTTTGGTGAAGGCCACAGTTCTTTTTTTTTTTTATCATAAGAATTTTATTAAAACAATTAGCGCATGTATTGAATCATCATAAACTAGACCATTTAAATAAAATAACAGAGTAAAACACGTATTGGTCACATTATTAATAGCAAAGTTGCAGCTCTATCAAAGATATTCATCTGTTTTACACTGGCCAGAGCTTGTGGAAAACCTGTTCATAGGAAAGTATTTGGCTAGCTGCCATTTTGGGCAATTTTCAGCCTACCTGGTTTCCCTTTCAAAGGTGAGAATCAGGTCTATATCAGAACGTCGAACCCCTAAACGTCGACAAGTAAATGTCGAAAGCTCAAAACCGCGACCGGCCAATTACGTGAATTTTTTCCCCGTGAAAAAATTTGCTTGGCCAACAAAAAAAAAGCCATACTTTAAAACCCTCACCCCCCCCCCAACTAAATATACCAAATCTGACATTGCTCTACATCGGGGAATAGGGCAAATCCCAGATGACGGCCAAGCAAATTTTTTCTCTGGGAAAAAATTCACTTAATTGGCCAGTTGCGGTTTTGAGCGTTCGACATTTCGGTGTCGATGTTTAGGCATTCGACAACCTAAACATTCAACAACGTAATAGGAACCTTTGAGAATCTAACCCTGTAGCCTTTGTCTGTGAGGCAAACACCTTAACCATTATACCAACCCCCAACAACTGTATTAGACGTCATTGCAATAGTGGGCACCATATTATACCTTCCATAGTTATAAAGAAAGGAGACCCATGCTGGTACCCAGCACTTCTTCTTGGTTGCACCTCCCCATGACAAAAACAGTATTTACACCCATAATAACTATATCCAGTGGCCTACAAGTCAGAAGTAGATTAAAGATGTGACAGGCAAAGCATAAACCAGGCAAGCCAAACAAAAGAAATGTCAAAGCTAAGAGGGAATCTCTTCCAGATTTCTCTGTGTGAATACTTTATCCATTAAATCCCTGTATCTGAACCAAGGTAGCCATTTATTTAAGTAAACCTCTCTCACTTTTACTGATGCAGGTTTGTCTTCATCTTTAGTTAGCTTTCGAAGTAGGTGTGGGAGTTCTGATTTTTGCGGCTGATCACAGGATTACTATTTTCTTATAAGCTTTTTAACCACAAGTAATACCACTGTACACCCAAGCAGAAATAGCTTGGCAGGTCAGTAGAATTTAACTACCCACAACTCAGTCCTGATCTACATCTCTAGCACTGGTCAGATATTGTTGGTGTGACTGTCTGGACATGTGTTTGTATATAAAAAGAGTAATGATGAAGGGATGGCCATGCAAAGATTCTAAGTCTACATGACTTTCTTGTATACTTTGTCATAATACATTATTATTTTCCAGTCTGTGTATAATAACTATATCTGGAACAAGTTGGTCCTTTAAATAATTTGTGTATCTATTTGTCTCTGTCTTACGTCATCTAGTGCTCGGTATGCCCACCCACTAAGTCTAGTGTCCACTGTATGTGAATTCCTAGCAGAAATCACTTTTTTTACCATTGGATACATTTGTTTTCTCCCTTCCCTTTTATTTTTTAGTCTTCTCACTTCCTCTGTTAGAATTTGGTCTAGGAGACATTTTGTTCAGCTAAATCTGATCTCATTTTAAGATGTGGTCATGGAAGGTCTGATGACATCATCACAGACATGTGTTTTTACTTGCCGAGTGCCAAAAAAGATTTTGAGATTTTGTCTTTTTTTTTAATTGTTTGGATCGTATGTAAATTAAGTCAGGGCATTAGGGCTTAAGTGGTTTATTGTGCAAAAAACACTTACAAAAGTACCTCTTCAGGCCAGCCATCTCAGTGTTATCAATACCCTATCATTTCATCTTTCCTAGTAGTTAATTAAATTGGAGTTGGTATGGGGGTCTGTTCATTCCTTGATTATTTCCTTCTGCATCAACCCATAAGTGTGTGTCAGGCATAACTGATAGACTTTAGGGGTTTAAGCCTGAGATTAGTAATTGAAGTCAGGGAATTCAAGGTCTCAAAATTTCTTGGGCATAAGCATCATCTTCCAGTGTACCCATGGCTTCTCCTTGGGTCATATAAAATCTATGGTCCATTTCTCCAACTTGGGCAGAAAATCCTTCAGAGAGGTACTCCCACAAATGTCCAGCACAGAAAAAGAATAAAGTGGAAGACATATATCTATAACACACAAACTCATTGGTCAAGGTCAAATTGGAGCAGTTTCCAGTTTTGGAAAAGCTGATAAATCTTTTGCTGAGCCTCAGAATAAGAAAACTACTGAGACCTAGCATAAGTATCAGCTAGCCAGGCATAAGGATGCTATAACTTATTAGTACCTCGTAGAAATATATACTGTATTTTATAACCTGAGGAGAGGCCAAAGTCGCCCATGGTATAAAAAAGCTTAGGAATATCAGACTCACAATCCAAAAAAGTTATGTGAATGTCATTTACAAAAAGAGATCTCTCTTTCTCCTCAGCAGTGTGTCTAATCATGACTGCCAGAGGCACATTGTAAAGGGTAGACATCAACAAGAAGACAAGGAGATTGGACAACTCTGCTGTGTACCCTAGACAGGGGAAACTGCAATGCAGTGAATTTTGTTCAGGCTGTAAACCGTGCTATATCTATCTATCTATCTATCTATATATATATATATATATGTGTGTGTATATATAACACACACACACACACACACACACACTATATATGTATATATAATGTGTCTGTGTATGTGTTTGTGGGTTTGCTATGAATATTGAGAATGGAGATGCTTCGCAGATGATACACTCGAAATTTGGATTTTCTAATGTCCATCTTGTTGAACATCTCCGTATCAAAAGTTCATGTCAGCAAATGCACTATGCATTCACTGATATGAACTGGGCGTACTGTCAGAGATTACAGTACAGTGCGGTTTGGGTAATTCATCCCTTTCCTCACTGTAGTGTGATCCCGGAGTTGGAATATATAATTTGCAGGGGGTGTGGGGGGTGTAGGGTGGCTTGACCCCTGCAGAAATGTAAAGTGTAATGTTGTGCAGTAGTCAGTACTGCTGACTATAAGAACTGTTGTTCCTTTTGTGATAGGTACATGGGAAACGTTATGTCGATTCATGCCGAATCGACATTACCAGGTTTTGTTCGACATTAATTTCGAGAAAACCAGTCAAAGTTTTAGTTCAAAATAGAACTGATCATTGACATTATGGTAGTAAACCATGTGTGTGTATATTTATTCATTTATTTGTCTTTGTTTACTGGGAATGTCTAAATTGGTAAAAGTAATGTCTTTCGGCTTTTCCTGGTTAGGGGTTGCCACACATGATTGGCAGTGGATTTTTACGGTGCCGAGTTGCCAGCCCGATGCCCAACCTTCAAAGAAGGCATGCCCATTCACGCTCACACCTACCTGCATGTCTTTAGCATCATTCGACCGCGGGGAGGACATGCAGACTCCACACAGAAGGCGCTCCAGCCGTGAATCGAACGGGAGAACCTCATGCTGTGAGGTGACCACGCTAACTGCTGCACCACCGTGGCCCTAGGGAATGTCCAATAACCATTTTCGCCTCGGGAGAAAAGCTCCATTTGCTTACATTGCATTATATAAGTTCCAGTTAAACAAAGAGTAGTTACATTTCTATTTACATTTTTATGCAAACAGTAGATGTTCATCGTGTTTCACTGCTGCAGTCATTACACTTGGGTTATCCTGCCATTAGGCGGTCCCGCAGTCGGCCAGAGTTCCAAAGTCTTGGTCCGGCATCGGTTGCTGTCGCTTCTTCCCTGACGTCAGTGCGCCAGGGGTATATAAGATGTAGCCGACGCCATTTTCTCCAGTCTTTCTTGCCGCGTGGTGCCCGAAGCAAAAGCAGTTTGCAAGTGCCAGTCGGCTGACTCCTGAGATTTTTAATTTGAATTTTCAGAACCAAAGTCTTCAGTAAAGCTAAGTACCCCATTGGGGAAACTTTTTCTTGCCTCAGGCCGATGTCAGTAAAAGTTAATAATTGTATTTCTTGTGGGAAGCAAATACCGCATAAGGATTTTCATTCTTACTGTATTCCATGCCTAGACCGAGACCACGACGTCACTAGTTGTCGGTTTTGTGCTAGATTTAACAAACGCACTATTAAACGTCGGTTTGATTTTGCTCGCCATTACTTTGGAGGAAGGTTTAATTATACCGTACCGCCAGAACAACCAACGACCGCAATACACAAAAAACGCAAAGACAAAGATAAGGACAGGCATCCGAGGCCCAAAACCGATGATGAAGCCTCTTCTAGGCCATTCGCCGGTTCTCCGTGAGGCGCTTTCGCAGCCCCTGACACCCGCTACCTCAGAGCCACAGGCCGCCTCCGACTCCCACGTGGAGATGTCTAGGCCTCTGGATACTCAAGGTGTTGGGCCTACGGAAACTAACCCTTCAGATGGGTCTGGAACCGCTGAGCAGGCTTCAGCTTCTGAGGGTGCTTTCAGACCTTCACAGATTACCATAAAAACTACAGCCAAGTCTAAAACTCCATTAAAGACAAAGAAGCAAGTACAGCATTCACCTGGACAGGCCTTCATGCCTAAACAACAGATGATCAAAATGGCCGAAGACTTAATTACTCTGATTAGGGGTACCCATCCCCCTCCTGATAAAAGGCCTAGGCAGGACACAGACTATGATTCCTCTGACCAGGTTTCCATTTACTCTGATTCCTCTTCAGACCAGGGATACTCTTTACCCCCCTATGAGGACTCTGATGCTGAAGAATCAATTCCTTCAGCCTCTCCTCCAGAGGATTATTCTTTTGGGGAAACTTTACATACCATGAGGGAGCATTTCCATTGGGAGGGCCAGGATTACTCAGAATCCAAGAAAAAGCTCAGAGATTTTCTTTTATTACCTCAGCACAGACCCCTTGCTATTCCGCCAGTGTTGGATATTGTGGATGATGTGTTGATGATGTGTTCTCTGAATCCAGTTTAAATCCTGATTCTTTGCCCCTGCTCCAGTCAAGCCAGACAGGTACTACAGAGTCCCTGACTCTCACAAATTTCTTTATAAAAACCCTGTTGCTGACCCAGAAACTATTTCCCAGGGTCCCAAGGGGGTAAAGGCTTCCACGGCTAAGAATCCAGTTCCCTCTGACAGGGATTCTAGAGCATTAGACCGATAGGGGAAGAAAGTTTACACTTCTGCAACTTTAGCAGTGAGAGCTTTAAATTGCCAGTTTCACATGCTTAAATATCAACAGTATTTAATGTCTGTTAAAGCAGAAAATGATTACAAGTTCAGAACAACCTGACTATAAGGAAATGCAGGAGTTATTGCATGCATCTGAACAAGTGGGCAAACATACTCTGCAATGTGGTTTTGATTCATTAGAGGCTTCTTGTAGAGCAGCAGTTACAGGATCTGTGATTCGAAGGCATGCTTGGTTAAAAGAACAAGGTTTACCTGACCATGTTAAGGCTAAATTATTGGATGCTCCTTTACAGCAGGATATTTTATTTGTTGTTAAGGCAGAAGAGGTATTAAAGAAAATGGAGGATAAGGCAAAATCTATGCAAATGGTGAAGGATTTCTTACAGGTACAGCCACCTAGATTTAGCAGAAAGACAGACCACAAAGAGGCAGATACAGACGCCCAAGAGGCAGATCTCAGCCCCAAGGCTCTTACAGACCACGACAGTGGGGTGCTTCAACCCCAAAAGGAGGTGAAGACAAGTCACAACCTTACAGGAAACAGTCCCAATGACTTCCCCCCTTCGAATGCCAAGCACTTACCTTTTGGCAGCTCCCTTAGGGGGAAAACTTGCACTTTTTTCTCAAAATTGGCATATAATCACCCAAGACAAATGGGTTCTGAATATTGTGTCTCAAGGTTACAGGTTCCACTTTCACACTCTGCCAGACCTGCCACAAAATCAATGGGCAGAGGCACAAAAACAAATTACAGTCCTCATGGACATGAGAGCTATTCAAAAAGTGCCACAACAGGAACAAGGACAAGGATTTTACTCAAGACTTTTTCTGGTCCCCAGAAAGGACAAAGCCTGGAGACCCATACTAGACCTTTCTACTCTAAATACTTACGTGGATGTTCCGAAATTCAGAATGTTGACACTACAGCAGCATCTTCCTATGCTGGGCAAGAAGGCTTGGCTTGTTACTTTGGACCTCAAAGAGGCATACCTGCATGTCCGTATCAGACAAAATTGCAGAAGATACCTCAGATTTATAGCTGGTTCAATGCATTACCAATTCTCTGCACTGCCCTTTGGCTTATCTACTGCGCCCAGGGTCTCCACAAAGTGCCTGGCACCAGTAATTGCTTTTTGCAGACAAAAAGGAATTCATATATATCCATACCTGGATGACTGCCTTATTCAAGCAGAGAGCAAGGACATTCTTCTAAAGCATCTGGTGTTTGTAAAACAGTTGCTAATTTGCCTAAGGTACACAGTAAACGAAAAGAAGTCAAAACTAGTGCCCTCACAAGAGATAATATTCCTGGGTGCCAGCTAAATACTACGGCCCAGATGGCTTATCTCACGCCAGACAAGCAAGGACAACTGACTCAGTACTTTCAATTGATGGCAACAAAGACCCAACTCCCTGCAAGAAAAATTCTGCAGGCCTTGGGATTCATGGCATCCTGCATACTACTAATTCCATATGCCAGACTGCATATGAGGAAATTACAGTGGTACCTAAAAAGTGTGTGGACTCAACACTGTCACAGTTTGGAAACAGTAATACCACTAATTCCCTGCCTACAACAGGAGTTTCAATGGTGGGCACAGGCATGTCACCTCAACAAGGGACAACCTTTCACTCTACCCACAGCCAGGCAGACACTAACAACAGATGCTTCGGATTACGCCTGGGGAGCACACATGGCAGGAAAATGTATTCAGGGCAAGTGGACTACAGACCAAATGCATCTTCACATTAATCAAAAAGAGATGTTGGCTGTACAAAATGCCCTAACAGCTTTCAAGGACCTTTTCCATCCAGGACAACTATTACTAAAGACAGACAACACCACAGTTATGTGGTACATAAACAAGCAAGGGGGCACTCATTCTTACCCCTATGCAGACAAGTCATGACCTTGTGGGATACAGCTCTAGCCTATCAAATTCATCTACAAGCACAATTCCTGCCAGGAAAGAAAAACACTCTGGCAGACGACTTAAGCAGAAACATCATGGATCCTCACGAGTGGAAATTAAGTCCACAAGTATTCAGCATGATAACGCAAAAATGGGGGTGCCCAGACATAGATCTCTTTGCCTCCCTAAAGAATTGCCAACTACAAAAATTCTGCACAAGGACCTATCACACACAAGCATGGAAGGTGGATGCTCTCTCGTTCAGCTGGAAAAGCCTAAAAGTTTATGCCTTCCCACCACTGCCTCTCCTTTCAAAGGTACTCCTAAAAGTCAGACAAGAAAAACCACAGATGATCCTGATTGCCCCAGACTGGCCACGCCAGCACTGGTACCCAATCTTAAAGAACTTAGCTCAAGGCCCACCATGGATTTTACCTCAATCTCCGCACCTTCTGACTCAACAAAACAATCAGATCCTGCACAGTCAGCTCAAAACCTTAAACCTGGGTGCATGGCAGATTCATTAGTCAAGCAGACATCTCTCTCTAAAGCTGTTATGGATGTCATTTTGGAGGCCAGGAGGCCTAGCACCAGGAAATCTTATTCAGAAAAGTGGAAGAGATTCTGTGCCTGGAACCAGGCTCAAAGCTTTGACCCTCTTGTCCCAAATATTCCTCAGATATTGCAATACTTAACTGAGATGCTGGACAAAGGACTATCTTTTTCATCCATTAAGATCCACGCCTCTGACATCTCAGCTCATTGCAACACAGACCCTCCTATTTTCTCTCATCCATTGCTAAAACAGTACCTCAGAGGGGCTAAAAACATAAGACCACCCCGGAGAGCACCAACACCAACTTGGGACCTCAATTTTGTCTTGGAAA
This sequence comes from Protopterus annectens, assembly GCF_019279795.1. Classification (NCBI taxonomy): domain Eukaryota; kingdom Metazoa; phylum Chordata; order Ceratodontiformes; family Protopteridae; genus Protopterus; species Protopterus annectens. Next base: position 180,818,777 of record NC_056737.1, on the reverse strand, counting down.
AACCAACCTTACCTCCTTTTGATACAGCCAATTCAGCAAAATTAAAATATGTATAATGGAAAACTGCTCTGCTTCTGGCAATAACCTCAGCACGAAGAGTCTCAGAGTTACAGGCACTAATGGCAGTGGAGCTTTTCATCATTTTTCACCAAGACAGGGTTTCTTTACGAACAAACCTTTCATTTATGCCTAAGGTGGTATCCAGTGTGGCTCTTAACCAAACTATTCACTTGCCAACTTTTTATCCAAATCCCTAGAATAAAGGGGAGAGACTTCTGCATTCCTTGGACATACACAGGCAATTACATTTCTACTTGGACAAAACAAAAGCTTTCAGAAAAACTGAGCAATTGTTTGTAGCATATGCTGCAGGATCACAGGGTAAGGCTATTTCAAAGCAGACCATTTCAAAGTGGATAGGGCACTGTATCCGGTTCTGCTATACACAGCATGGGAAACCTGTACCTAGTAATATTAGGCCACATTCCATCAGGGCAGCAGCCACTTCAACTGACTACCTCAGAGGAGTACCTACCAAAGATATCTTGGAAGCTGCAACTTGGAGTTCAGTGCAGACCTTTACCAAGCATTATCAATTGTCTCTTTATTCTAGATCCAGAGCTGGCTTTGCCACTGCAGTGCTGCAGGGCCTCTTAGCCACCCCAAACCCTCTATAGAACCAGCCACCCTAACTCAGCTTTGGGATTCAACCCAAGTGTAATGACTGCAGCAGTGAAACACGATGAACATAGTACAGTTTTGTACCTACCATAAATGTAGATGTTCGAGTGTCGTCACTGCTGCAGTCCTGGTTACCCACCCGCCATCCCCTCTTTCATAGCTAGGACTAATCTATACCTTTTTACCCTATACTACCTATGTGGTGTATTTGCTGGTAACTGAAGGTTTTGTTTTACCTTGTTGTATGTTTTATTAGCAATATGTATTGCCTACCTATTTGGGGGCACCTGACATCTGGGACAAGAAAAACTGAAGAAAATGGCGTCTGCTGTATCTTATATACCCCTGGCGCACTGACGTCAGGGAAGAAGCGATTGCAACCGACGCCGGACCAAGACTTTGGAACTCTGGATGACTAAGTGGATGGCGGCAGGATAACCCAAGTGTAATGACTACAGCAGTGAAGACATTCGAACATCTACATTTATGGTAGGTACAAAACTGTACTTTACATTTATACATTCTAAGATTTTACAGGGGTATAGAGAAAGTCCACGTGCAACTTAGTGGATTGTACAGGCAGCAGTTGTGTATAAGCCTAGTACTTATTATACAGCAGGAACTTCTCATTGTAACATTTGATCTGAAGTAGTTACTTCATTTGTAATGCAACCTGTGGGTTTCGGATCTGACTTCGGCAGCTTCACAAGCTAAAGGATCCGAGCTCCTAGCTCCTCCCCCTACCCACAATCCCCTGCTGCCTACTGCTTTACCCCAGATCGAGTTTGCCGCTGCTGAAGACAGCTACTTGTGAAGAGCTCCTTAAGCTGGGTGAGATCGTTTAGATTTTCTAATTGAGAGAATTGTTGAAGTGATTTTTAGGTACAGTTAGTATTATTTTCAGTCACATAGAGTTAGTTACCCACTCCTAGTTATCATGGTCGTTAGCTTTCTTTTCTCCCCCTTCCCCCTTAGTGTTTGGGTGTGTGTGTGAGTTTTTCATAATGGCGGAAGGGCCCAAAGCCATTTTTTCCAAGTGCACTGAGTGTGGCCATAAGCTTTCCCCAGCTGATGGCCACACTCAGTGTGTCTTGTGCCTGGGGGGTGGCTCATTTATCAACGGCTTGCCAAATCTGTGCAGCCTTTAATCCTCGGGCAATCAGGGACAGGAAGAATAAGCTGATCCTGGTGGGCCTTCTCCCCCAGGACTCTCCTTCTTCTTCCTCTCCCTCGAAGGGTCAGACTACTACCGTAGACCCGACGCCTTCAGTTCCCCCCGCTCTGCCTGGGACTCAAACTCCCTCTACTATGCAGAGCTCGGGGGACTCTAGTGCTTCTTTCTCCGGTGAAAAAAGGCACAGGGAGAAAGATAGACACAAGTCCCACAAAAGGGGCTGAGGCTCACCCTCAGCCCCCTAAAACTACTAGTCCTCCTTCGAAGGTTCCCGGATCCTCCCCCTCTTGGCTCCGTTCGCCTCGTTTCTCGCCAGAGCCAGAGGAGGAGTACCGGTCTCCTTCGAGGTCATCAAGGCGGCCCTACCGGCCCGCTTCGACTTCCTCTAGGTCTACAAGGAGCCTTACCGACGCGGACATGGATCGGATGATGCGTCGATTCCTGCAGACCCAAATGCAGATGGGGGTGCTCTTGCCTCCCCCCTCAGGGGGGGAGCTCAGTCCCTCTTTTTGCTCCGATCACTCCTTCTCCGGCCCGGTTCAGGGTTTTAGAGTCATCAGATCCAGGCCCTTTCGGAGCTGGGGTTTCGTCGGCGCCAAAAGCTCCGGTATCTTCGACACCGACATTGCCCTCGAGCATGTTGGATCCTAGCTCTCGGGGCCGAGGACCGAGAATCGGATCCGTGGAGATTGGTTTACTTTCAGCTCAGGGTAGGTCGGACCACACCTCTCTCGGGATCTGACTGCTGGCTCGACCCGATCCCTGCTTCGAGCCGAGGAGACTGCTTTGAGCCTGGAGAAAGTAGATGTTCTTTCAATATAAGGATTTCATTATAACTGCATTCCCTTGTTTGGGCGGCCTTGGGCGGCGTTCCCGGGGCTGTCGCTTGTCGCGCTCTTCAATAACGCAATATCACACGTCGCCGGGCGGAGTTCGCCCTTTTTTGTTTAATTATAAAATTATAAATGTACGCCGGATATTTGAACTAAAAAAAAAAAAAAAAGTACCGCCAGAGCGCCGACCGAGGGATCCAGGGTCACCACGCCCCCACAGGCTCCCACGTGGTCGGTTTCTCAGGGAGACGGGAGGCGGTCCCCCTGACCTACTTCGACACCCCCCGGGTGAGGTCTTACCCGAGACCGCCTGGTTCTTCGCCCCTTTCCAGACTACAACCGAAGCCCTGCATATGTCGAGCCTACCAATGTGGATAGCCCGGACAAGAGAGACCCAGGTAGGAGGATTCTCTCCTTCTTGACCAGGGATCATGTTTACCGCCGCCGCCTTCCTGATGATCTTCCTGCCCTGCACTGCAGTTAAGCCGGATAGGTATTACAGAGTACCTATTTCAGGCCCCTAAAGGAATTAAGGCCTCCCTCCGCGCTAAGAATCACTTCCTGCGGAAAGGGAATCTAGATCTCTAGAAAGGTGGGGGTAAAAAGGTTTATACCTCGCCACCCTGTTATGATGCCCCAGCAGATGCGGCTCATCGGATCAGTCAAGATCACGCACATGGCTTAAGGAACAAAATCTGCCAGACCATGTGACCATAAAAGCAAAAGATGGATGCACCTTTTTTACATAAGGATGTTCTTTGGTGCTAATGCTGAGGATATATTACGTAAAATGGCTTTTACAGGTTCAGCCACCACGGTTCAGCAGGGAGGTGGTGACGACAGTGCACAGCAGTACAGCACAACTACAAACAAAAGCTCCTAAACATGAGGGGCTATACAAAAGGTACCTTCACAGCACCAACAAGGCTTATCTACTGCGCCCAGAGTATTCACCCTTATCTGGACACTGCCTGATCCAGCGGTAAACAAACAAGGAGGAACTCATTAATGAAAACGAGGGCAGGACCCTAGAAAATTGAACCTACCTCAGATTTTACAGTACCTAGCTGAACTTTTGAGCAATGGACTTTCATTTGCCATTCCTCATATTCCATCAGGACAGGGTTCAGGCCATACACCTTCCTACCTTCTACCCTAACCCTCAAAACAAAGCTAAAGGCTGCTACACTCTTTAGACATCCACTTCAGAAAATCAGATCAACAGTCAAGGGAAACCTGTTACCAAACAGACCATTTCAAAGTGGATAGGTCACTGCATCGCTTTTGTTATTCCTATCATGGAAAGCTTGTCCCTACTGGTATCAGACCCCACTCCACTAGGGCCACAGCCACCTGCCTACTAAAGATATCTTGGAGGCAGCCACTTGGAGTTCTGTACATACCTTCACAAAACACTACCATCTGCCTTTATACTCCAGAACAAGAGCAGGCTTTGCTACTGCAGTTTTGCAGGGCATTCTAGCTCAACCATAGTACCTACCACCCTATGCATAGCTTTGGGATTCTACCCATATGTGATTACTGCAGCTGTAATGCACGATGAACATAGTACAGTTTTGTACCTACCATAAATGTAGATGTTTCCTTCCCACTTGGTAAGACCTTGGGGTCTGAATAACTATTCATACCTGCTGACTGGGTTATCCTGCTATGTTTTATTTGCTTACTTTTGTGTATTAGATTTATTTATGTATTGCCTTCACCTGACATCTGGGGCAAGAAAGACTGTGTGTCTATTATACTAAGACTTTGCCCATATGTGATTACTGCAGCTGTAATAGCCCTCGAACATCTACATTTATGGTAGGTACAAAACTGTACTTTCCCCTTAGGCTTTTGAGGTAGTGGAGAGGGTTCTGTCGAGGTCTTCCAGATCCCCGGTCCGGGCCTCGGATCCTTCCACCCCCCCCCTTTGCATATGGGTCTGTCCTCCATCATCCATCCTATGGGACAGCCCACTCAAACCCTCCAGTCAGTTCCCTTGGAGGAACAGGACCCCGTGGGCAAGCCCTCCTCGGACAGTCCCACCGAGGAGGTGCCTCGCAAACGGCAGTGTAAAAGGAGGCACTTGGACTCCCCTGAGTCCATCACCACAGACACTGATTTGGATGAAGGGGAAGGATCCCCAAGGTCACCCCCCGAGGATGTCTCCTTTGGAGACATCATGGAAATGTTACGTATTAGAGGGGGGGGTGGTCTGCCCAAAAACCTTCCTCTGACAAATCGGTGTTCCTGGAGGCGTTTCAGGTGGGCCCGTCTACCTCCTGGGTGTCCCCCCCCCGGCTGACCCCCTGGTGGACTTAATTACCACCAGGGCGTGGAAAGAACCCGACACCGTGGAGCCAATCCCGAGAAGTCCTGACAAAGTTCTTAGCCCCCCTGCAGATAGGCAGTCCTGAGCTGAAGGGTCTCCTGTTGATGCCATGCTGGTGGCGGCCGCCACGAAGAAGGAGCTCGCACAGGAAAGTTCCTCAATCCATCCTCCGGATAAGGAATTTCGGGCGATGGGCCGTATTGGGAAGCAGATGTTTGCTTCAGCAACCTTTTCCATAAGGACGCTGAACTACATGGTACACATTATCAGGCTACAGCAAGACTTGATTAAGGAATACGCTGCAGCCCCTCCAGAGTCCATGATGGTCACAGATAAGGACACATTTGCGACTCATATGGCCACTCTAAAGTCCATTTCTAATACGTCCATGCGGTTACTCTCTCACACTACGGAGGGAGCCGCTAGAGCTAGTGGAGCCGGGGTCGTCTTGCGGTGTCATGCCTGGCTCTGCCTTTGAGATTTTGTGGATCCCTTCAAGGCGTCCTTCGCGAATGCGCCCTTTGATGGATCTTCGCTTTTTGGCAAGACCGTACGCGAGACGCTGGTCCAAAGCGAGAAGGATGGGAAGACGCTGTCTGCCATCGGGGTCCGCTTCTCGACTCCCCAACGATCCTTTTCTAGGAATCAGAGGGGACAAAAGAAGTTGTGGTTCCGCAAGTCTCAGCAGTCCCACCCGGCTTCGGACCCCTCGTCCTCTAGAGGCAGAGGAGGACAAGGCGGACGCCGGCCCAGAGGCAGAGGGGGGCCACATAACTTCGGGTCTAGGGAACCTTTCTCGGACAGGCCCGCGCAGCAGCCCTGAGGACTTACCCGACTGTCCCTCTCTGGAGGCAGTTGGAGGGCGTTTATCGGAGCACCTGTCAAATTGCGAGTCCATCACAACAGATTGATGGGTGCTCCGAATCATATCCAGAGGTTACTCCATTCCCTTCATACACCTACCCCCCAAAGTTGGACGCCTCCCAGATGTCCCACCCAATCAAAGGGAGGCAGCAGCCTTAGAAGTAGCAAAGCTACTAGGGAAAAGAGCCATCCAGCCCATCCCCCCAGACCAGTTCGGATTGGGCTACTACTCCAGGTTCATTTTGGTGCCAAAAAAGACGGGGGACTTAAGAACGATTCTAGATCTCTCCGCCCTGAACCTGTTCGTCCCCAAAGAAAAGTTCCAGATGGTCATTCTTCAGTCTATTCTCCCCCTTCTTCGGGAGAATGACTGGATGTGCTCGATAAACCTCCAGGATGCGTTCTACCATATCTGGATGGACAGACGATCCAGGAGGTTTCTCCGCTTCCGGCTAGGAGCCAGTCATTATCAATTCAGGGTCCTCCCATTTGGCCTTACCTCAGCCCCCAGGGTATTCACCAAGGTCATGGCAGTGGTCGCAGCCCACCTGAGACTCCAGGGAATTCAGGTCTTCCCATACTTGGACGACTGGCTCCTCTTCGCCCCCAGCAGGCATCAACTCGGAGTGGCAAGGGATTACACTCTTTCTCTTGCCCAGGAATTGGGCATTTCAGTGAATCTTCCAAAGTCCTCCCTTCAGCCAGTACAGGTCTTGGAGTTTATTGGGGCTAAGTTGAACACATGCATCTGTCGAGCTCTGCTGACTCCGGACAGACTGAACAGCCTATCACATCAAGTTTTAGCCCTCCTTCAAAATCCAGCTCCTGCGGCGGAGTTAGTCCTGAGTGCACTGGGGTCGATGGCAGCTGCCATTGCTCTCTGTCTGCATACACGCCTCCGGATGAGGATCTTACAGTGGACTCTTCAAGTTCAATGGTTGTTAGTGCTTCACCCAATCAATTCCCCGATTTCACTGAGCAGAATCTGCAGGGACTCCCTCCTTTGGTGGCTTTGCTCACAGGAGCTGCAAGAAGGGAGACTCTTTGTATTTCCTCCACCCCAAGCCACGTTGACCACGGATGCTTCTCGCCTCGGGTGGGGGGGCATTGTTCAGGCAGAACCGTCCAAGGCACGTGGACCCCCTTGGAGACCACTTTGCATATCAGTGTCCTAGAGATGAGGGCGGTGCTTTTGGCGTTGCAAGCTCTCCACGACCTTTTCCCTCTAGGGGCTGTTGCGATTCAGACAGACAACATGACGGTAGTATGGTACATAAACAAACAGGGAGGAACCAGGTCATACCCCCTTTGCCGAGAAGCCATGAGAGTGTGAGAATGGGCGATATCCACCAACCGCTTTCTGATAGCAATGCACATTCTGGGTCGGTCCAACATTTTGGCGGACAAACTGAGTTGGGTGATTCTCACTCCGTACGAGTGGTCTCTCAATCCTTCAGTTGCGAAGCAGATCTTCCGCGCATGGGGTTGTCCTCGCTGCGATCTTTTCGCCTTTCCATCAAACACAAAGTGCAGCGAGTACTTTGCAATACTTCCCCCTCCAGGGGAGGCCCCAAGAGACGCTCTGGTTCATGCTTGGCTGCCCGGTCTTCTCTATGCTTACCCTCCCCTTCCGCTTATGGTGAAATTCATTCAGAAAGCACGTCAGTTGGGGAGCAGAGTGATCCTCATAGCCCCATTCTGGCCTCGTCAGATCTGGTTCCCTTACCTACGGTCTCACAGTGTTGTTCCTCCATGGATCCTGGATCCCATTCCAGATTTGATATCGTATCCTGCGGGATTCCAAACACCGAATCTGCTAAACCTCAAGCTGACCGCTTAGTTGATCCAGTTCCGCTGATAGCTAGGACTCCCGGTGTCTCATCACCAGTGAAGGCCATTCTGGTGGCGGCCCATAAACCAGCCACCAGAAAAATTTACTCTAGTAAATGGAAACGTTTTTCTATTTGGGCCGAAAGCAAAGACATGGACCCATTTACGGTCCCTATTCCTACAATTCTGGATTTCCTGTCACTAATCTTTCAGCAGGGAGCAAGCGCTTCCACAGTTAAGGTACAGTTAGCAACTATTTCCCACTTTCATGTGGGGGATGGACTAGTATCAATAGCATCCTCAAAGATATGCAAAACCTTCCACAAGGGCGTTTTTCTCCTAAAACCACCGGTCAAATCTGTAGTACCCCCATGGGACTTAACCTTAGTGTTGCAAGCCTTCACAAGTCCACCTTTCGAGCCCGCCTCTTCAGTTTCTTTGAAATTCTTGTTTTGGAAAACCGCCTTTTTAATCGCTGTTACATTAGCCAGGAGGGTTTCAGAACTCCAAGCCTTGTGTATGAAACCTCCCTACCTCATTTTTTATAAGGATAGAGTGTCTCTCAGGACTAACCCCTCTTTTCTACCGAAGGTGGCTTTGGAGTCAAATATTAACCAATCAATTAACTTAGCAGTGTTTTTCCCAAATTTTCAGAACAAGGGGGAGTACACATTGCACAAATTGGACGTACACAGACAATTACGTTTCTATCTGCACAGGACCAAGGATTTTCGTAGGTCTGATCAGTTGTTTGTGTCTTTCGCCAGATCAGCTAAGGGAAAGGCAATTTCCAAAGTAACTCTGGCAAATTGGATTTCCCAGTGCATAACTCATGCGTATACATCCTCAGGTAAACCAGCTCCTACAGGAATTCACACTCACTCAACCCGCTCCATTGCTACATCAGCAGCCTTCTGGTCCAGGGTTCCTGTGGACGACATATGTTCAGCAGCTACTTGGTCCACTTCTCATACGTTCATCTCCCATTATAAATTGGATATGATTTCGAGGAGTAGGGCTTCCTTTGGCTCCGCGGTGCTTCGGAGTATTCTTCCGTAAGGCAACCCAGGGTTAATTCTACAGGTAGCTGGGGACTCTGTCCCACAGGTTGCAGAACAAATGAAGTAACTACTTCAGATAAAGAAGTTATGTACTCACCATAACGTTTCATCTGAGTAGATACTTCATTTGTCTGCAACCAACCCCCCCTCCATTCCCCCTAACCATATCGGGATAACTGGCCAACTGTAAAATGTCTTTTTGTCATAGCATGAAGTAGGGCTTGATCCTCTGTCGAGGGTGTGAGGTGTTTAAGATTAAGCAAACTCGATCTGAGGTAAAGCAGTAGGCAGCAGGAGATTATGGGTAGGGGGGAGGAGCTAGGAGCTCGGATCCTTTAGCTTGTGAAGCTGCCGGCTCGGATCCGAAGTCTGATCCGTAACCCACAGGTTGCAGACAAATGAAGTATCTACTCAGATGGAACGTTATGGTGAGTACATAACTTTTTAATGTCTGTTATGTACTTCACAGATAAAGATTCTAGTTGTCTACTGATGTACTATGTTCTTCATCTGTAAATATGTTGTAAGTAATTGCTATGTTAAATTGTTAATCGCTATGTAATCCAATGTAACTACTGTCTGTTTATTTTACTGTGGCGCTTTTCTCCCCGGACCTCCGCTGAAAATGGACCTACGTCCAGTCGGACACTCACGGTCAACAAATTTAAATAAATAAATAAATAAACAAATAAATAAATAAATAAAAATTGTTTTGTTATTTTAGTGGGAAGTTGAGTGTATTCTGTTTAAGGAGAGTATATGAAGAGAATTGTACGGTGAACACAAAGTCTCAACCTTGTGATGAGCATGTGAAGGGCCAGGATTGGTTAAGATATTGTTTAAGCAGTGGTTTGAAACTAATGAGCTTGTTGGAGAGTTTTATTTGTGTGGGAATACTATTCCAGAGTTTAGCAATGTATTGGCAGTAGAGTGAGTCTCTTGCAGCATTATTTGACTTATTTGTAAGTAATAAGAATTTGTCACTAGAGCAGAGTTCCCTTGCTGGACAGTAGGTCAGTAATAAGTTATTTAGTGCAGGCATTTTTCTACATGATGAATGAGTTTGTGTGCTGAGGTTAGTTGTGAATTTGTTAGGTAGTTGTGTAGTTTTAGCCAGTTTAATTACTTTACGCTATGACAGTGGTGGGTCATATTTTGGAGACTGGTGGCAAATTTAGCTATTTTATTGCAGCAGGAGCAAGTTTCTTTCATTGAGTATCGTTTAAGTTTGTTAAGTCAAAGAGAGGCGTATAAGAGAGCTGGCAGTAGGAAGGTGGCGGATAGAGTTTTTGTTGCAGTATTATTTTATTTTTATTTTTATTTTTATTTTACATTTGTTGACCGGGCTACTCTAACTGGATATATGTCCATTTTCAGTAGAGGCCCGGGGAGAAAAGCTCCAAGTATGAACAGTGACAAAGTTTACAATATATAAAAAGACATGTAAAATCACAGTACAGAGGCAACATTGGTCAAAAGAAAAATTATACTAAACACAATAGTAAGTTTGAGCAAGACCCAATTAGGAGAGAAAACCCTTTTATTTTATACTCATACTATGAAGAAAAGTGTAGTGACTGGAATTAGAGGCACAGGTTAGAGGAGTAGAGAAAGGGGTGAGAGCAGGAAGGGGAAAGAGATATCAGTCTGGGTTCACATATGGACAAAGCCAGTGAGTTTTAAGATGTTCTTTAAGATGTTTTTTAAATAGAGAAGTAGAAGCAAGGGTTGATATTTCAGGAGGAAGCTGATTCCAGTGTTTATCTGCTGTGTTCGAGAAAAGTGAGTCACCAGCTTTGTTCTTAGATTTAATAGAGGAAACTAGGAGCTTATTAGCAGAGCGTAGTGTAGCCAGATTTTTGTATGGTGTAATCATATTAGTGAGGATAGGGGTGTTGTTTGGGTGATAAGTAATTGTTGACAAAGTATGTGGTTCTGTAATTCTAGCCATCCCAGTTGTTTGAGGTTGAGGCAGTGGTGAGTTTTAAAGGGGGAGCAAGTGGTGAATCTAGCTATGCTATTATAACAGGTGGAAAGTTTGGAGAGGTTGTTTTTAGATAGGTTAGTATATATAGCAGAGACATAGAAAAGGGTAGAAATAAGGTGGGTCTGGGCAATAGTTTTTCTGGCAGAAGGGGTAAGGAAGGGTTTAATTCTATAGAGGGTACCACATTTTTTATTAACAGACATTATAGTGGAGTTAATGTGGTCATCGTAGTTGAGACAATTATCAATTGTTACACCTAGTAGGCGGGTTGTAGTATCTGGGGTTACGTTGGTAGCATTGTTAGAGGTTATTGAGAAGAATGGATGAGGTGATTTATGAGTTGGAGTAAAGAGCAGTAATTTTGTTTTTTTGAGATTTAGAAGGAGGCAGTGTTGCATAAACGAATTGTCAACATTATAGAAAACAGTTTGGGTGAGGGACTGGAGAGAGGCTATGTTCTTAGCTGTACAGATTAAAGTAGAGTCATCTGCATATTGAATGCAGGTGGCTTGTGGAATGTTTATGTGTAGATCATTAATAAATAAGGAAAAAAGAAGGGGACCTAAGATTTATTTATTTATTTATATTTGTTGACCGGGAGTGTCCGACTGGACGTAGGTCCATTTTCAGTGGAGGCCTGGGGAGAAAAGCTCCACAGTAAAAATAAACAGACAGTATAGGCAGTAAGATAGAGTATCTGTAAGGAATCCACTGATCCTATAAAGGGAGCCTAGTTTCTGGTTTGTAAATTTAATAGTGTGCAGTATATGCTGTTTGTATTTGAGACTGTCATCTGTTACAATGCCTAGAGGTTTACTGTATATGTATGTATATATATATATATATATATATATATATATATATATATATATATATAGATATATAAATATATATATATATACACACACACACACACACACACACACACACACACACACACACACACACACACACACACATATATATATATATATATATATATATATATATATACATGCACACACATACACACACACAAATATATAAATGAAAAAAGGGAAATGTAATTGTACAACATCGGCATACAAATTGCTGAAATAGAGTGTTGTCATTAATTCTAATGTAAGAGTCATGTTAAAGATCCCATTGCATTCTTATTAAAAAAAAAAAAGAACACAGGATTCATGCTGGTATTGCATCTTTAAATTATGGTTTATTAAGTAAAAACAAAAGGTGAGTGTTTTCGCCCTTGTCGGAGCTTTGTTAGATCTAAGTAACAAGTAATGTATACTTTTCTGTTTTCCGTGTAATAAGTCATGTAAGTTACAATGAAGGCTTTAATCCAAGAGCACCTACCCAGATCACATTCAGTGACAATGACTGGAACAGTAAATATCCACAACAGCCAAAGAAGAAACAAAGGCTGACAGTGGTAGAATAAAGTCCAAATATCAAGTGTATAAAAACCCACCACAACCAGCAATATATATCTATTTATTAAAAATGACAGATAAGCGCTTTCGAGCAGTTGCTCTTCATCAGATCTAAAACACAATGCACATAACCAAATTTAAAATACTGTCAACCAATAACAAGGTCTACGCATACAGCTATTAAATACCTGGTGTGCGGTTTGCTTGTAAATCAGCTATCCATTTTAATTTAGTACGATGTTTAATATCTCCTCTTCTTATATTATCTTGTTCTATATGCAATATCAAATGCAAAATGGTGTTTATGAAAGGGAGTTATATGAAATGCATTCTCTGTTTACTAAATGGAGCTACCCAGCCGAGTCATTTCACAAAATAACTGTTAGAACGAAAAGATGGAGAAGGAATAGAGGAAACCCTGGTTAAAAGCTAACAATGATGAGGCTGTGAATGCCCATGGACAGAACTTGAATAATGAAGTCCATCCTAGGGTGGTCCTTCATTATAATAGTGACATTAATAATATATGTTATGTGATAAGAAGAACTGGAGAACTTTACACATTGACGACAAGTTGAAAGCAGTGGTAGGGGCTTATCCCAGATTTACTTACACAAGGTGCAGGGTTTGAGTCTCTCAAGGGATAATTGGCTAGGTTTAAATTGGCCCACAAGGGCAATTAGCCTAGTACTAACCTATGAACCTATAAATAATTTAAATTTAAAACAAATGATATGCAAGAATATTTATCCCACTAAATTTAAGTCAAGGAATGTTAAAGAAGGCACCTTTGGGTGCCAGTATGTTAACAGTTCAAATGTTTTCATACATCCGGTGACCAATAAGAGGTATACCCCTAGGATATATGCAAACTGTAGGACAAAAAATTATGTTAAGTTGTCTATCTCGCCTTCATTCTTGGTAGTTGGGTTCGGAGCCGATCCTCGGCTCTGACTTGGCCATCTTCAAAAGCTCGAGAGCTGCATACTGGCTCGAGGCCACCCCATATCCCATGATGCCTGGCGCTAGATACCCAGATCTCGTTGCCGCTTCTGCTGCGAGGTTGTCTTACTGGCTCAGGTCGTATATTTTATTATTATTAACTGTTTTTTGATAAAAAAAAAACTAGTAGGTTTAGTGTAGTTTATTAATCGTAGTATACTATCTTTCTTGGGGTATCTTTATTTAGGTATATATCCTTTCCTTACCTGTATTCCCCTTCCCTTCAGAAAACTCGTTTCAGTTAGAGAGTTCCCCCCCCCCTCTCTTTTCTGAAGTAGCCGTTTAAGTTTGAGGCTAACCTATCTTTTTCTTTAAAAAAAAAAAAAAATATATATATATATATATATATATAGTTAGTATTTACTTAGTTTAGTCTTTTGTTGTTAGACTATTGTGTGTATACTTGACTGTTTTTGGGTGTGGTAATTTTGTGTGTGTGTTATAGTTACTATACTAAAATTCTTATAGTTGTGTTTTTTGTCTGGTATTCCTTCTTTAGCTATGTCTAAGGATACCAAGGTGTCCGGATTCAAGAAGTGTGATTCATGCTGTCAGAAGATGTCTCTGATCGTGCACCTGCAGGACTCTTGTTCGGTTTGCCATGCTTTCAGTCCAAGAGTCCTGCAGGAACGTAGGAATAAGTTAATCCTACGGGGTTTGCTCAAACCCAAGGAGTCACCGGCTAAGGCTCAGCCAGTGAAGTCCTCCAAGCCACCTAAACCTTCGACTCCCAGTTCGGAGCCATCATTAGGTGAAGCTGCTACTTCTGCCTCAGTTCCGGCTGGAACCGATGTGCCTGCCTCTCAGTCGGTTCTGACACGCACTTCAGAGCCAACAGGGAGTCGAAAGAGATCTAGGTCTCCCTCGCTGGAGTCGATACGCTCGGCTCCGAGGTCTCCTCTGCTCCAATCGGAGCGCAGTCATCGGTCCTCCCTCTCTTCTCGGTCATCAAGATTGTCAGATCACGACTTGGAGAGAGTGGTCAGCAGGCTTTTGAAATCGCAGGCCCTAGCTAAAATGTTGTCCAGCCCCCTCAACAAGGTTCGGCTCCATCCTTGTCTGCAGTCATTCCTCCTCCAACTCCTCCCTTGAGTTCGGAGCCGGAGCTCGTTGGGGTTCGAATCGTGGAACCGTCGGCACCGATACCTTCTCCTTCTGTTCCGTCATCAGCTCCGATCACTTCCTTGGTACCGTCCTAGGAGGGATCTGGGCACCGAGACTCCATCATCGGCTCCAAGGGGGGCGAGTGGCATCGGACCCTTGTCCGACCCCGTTCTCCCCCTCGGAGCTTGGGCACAGGTGAGCTCAGCTCCTACATCGGCTTTGGAGCCGTCCCCCTCGGTGCAGAGAGGGATTCCAGTCTCTTTGGAACTGGAGTTGTCTCAGCATCCGAGCAGGGACGCCTTCGAGGTCATGAGGAGCGTGCTGGCTCCTGAGTCAGCCCCACGATCATCCCCACTGGCTCCTCCCACTGTGGTGCCTGCGTCTGCCTCTGTCCCTCCTCCATACCCCAAGCATTGGGAACCAATGCTCCAGGGCACCCCCTTGGGTGTATCGTCCTCTTCCGAGGCCTCCCCTGATCATTCAGAGGAGCCACCTCTTAAGAGGAAATGCAAGAGGAAGCATGTTGACTCCCCTGAGTCTGTCACATCAGATACCAACTTGGAGGATTCGGAAGGGTCCCCGAGATCCCCCTCTGAAGATGTCTCCTTTTCAGACATCCTTGAGATGCTTAGGCAGAGGGGGAACTGGACTACCCTAAGCCCGTCCGAGGATGAGTCGGTATTCCTGGATGCATTTGGATCCTGACCTTCCACCTCCTGGGTGTCTCCGCCTTTCGACCCACTCATGTCCGTGGTGGCTCGGAAGGCGTGGTCACCCTCAGACACAGTGGAACCCACCCCCAAAAGACCCGCTAAATTCATAACGGCACCACAGGATAAACAGTTTTTGACCAAAGGTGTCCCTGTTGATGCCATGGTGGTAGCGGCAGCCACGAAGAAGGAGTTGGCTGAAACTTCTTCATCTGTCCGTCCTCCTAACAAGGAGTCCAGGACGATGGACAGATATGGGAAGTGGATGTTTTCTTCAGAGACTTTTTCTATGAGGTCTCTGAATTACTTGTGCCACTTTACCCGCCTTTAAAGGGATCTCCTTAAAGAGCTTGGAGATACCCTCCAAGATCCATCAGCTGAGTGGGCCTGGGCTAAGGCAGCCTCCCAGCTGGCAACTCTTAATTCAGTGGTGAACTCCTCCATGAGGCTCATTTCTTATGCAGCCGATGGTGCGAGTAGAGCCGCAGGCACAGGTGTTGCTCTAAGGAGACACGCTTGGATGTGGCTGTGTAACTTTGCGGAACCTTTCAGAGCGTCTTTCACCAACACCCCCTTTGATGGTTCCTCTCTTTTTGGATCACAGGTGAAGGACACCCTTACCAGGTGTGAACAGGAAGGCAAGACTCTCTCTGCCGTGGGAGTCCATTTTTCCACTCCTTCTAGACCATATCCCAAGGGTCAGAAGAGCGGAAAGATGTGGTTCCGGAAATCTCAGGGAGCCTTGCCAGACACACGTGGTGAGTTCCCATCCAGGGGCAGAGGAGGGAACAATAATAGACGCCGCCCTTGTGGCAGTGGGGGTCCGCAACACCAGGGCAGCAGAGAATCCTTCTCTGTGAAGCCCTCCCACCATCCCTGAAGGGTTGCCCGACTGCTTACCTCCGAAGACAGTCGGGAGAAGATTATCACTGTACCCAAGAGTCTGGCAAGACATAACACAAGACAAATGGGTACGGTCAGTTATATCCTAAGGCTACAGAATACCCTTCATTCGCACTCCCGTAAAGTCATACAAGTCCCTTCCAGATGTTCCACCCAATCTAAGGGATCAAGCAGTACAAGAAATTTCAGAACTGCTAAGAAAAAGAGCCATCCAGCAAGTCCCAGCAGACCAGCAAGGATCCAGAATTTACTCAAGGTTCTTTCTGGTACCAAAAAAGACAGGGGACTGGAGACCCATTCTGGATCTCAGCAGACTGAACAGGTCTGTACAAATAACCACGTTTTGGATGGTCACGCTACAGTCCATTATGCCCTTTCTGGGTCAGGACAATTGGATGTGCTCTATAGATATTCAGGACGCGTACTACCACGTCAAAATGGACAGACACTCCAGAAGATTCCTCCGCTTCCGGCTGGGAGCCAGCCATTACCAGTTCAGAGCTCTGCCCTTTGGCCTCACCACAGCCCCCCGGGTGTTCACCAAATGCATGGCAGTAGTTGCCACTCACGTGAGACGGCAAGGATTCCAGGTGTTTCCATATCTAGATGACTGGCTCCTTACTGCTATCACCAGGCATCACCTTCTGTAAGCCAGAGACTTCACTATCGACACTTGCTCCAGACTAGGTATCTCAATAAATTTCAAAAAGTCTGCATTGTCGCCCTGTCAGTCTATCACCTTTACAGGCGCAAATTTAAATACAAAAGACATGTCAGCGAGCCTTCCACCAGACAGGTTATTAGTGATTCGTCAACATGTACAGGTATTATTAGCATGCAAGAGAATTCAAGCCAGGTTCGTCCTCCAAACTCTAGGTCTCATGGCAGCAGCTATCATACTTGTTCCTCTAGTTCGTTTTCACATGAGGATCCTCCAGTGGCTGCTTTTCACCTAGTTGTCCTTCCAGCAGCTTCCCATGTCTCACGTGATTATGATCACAGAAGCATGCCAAAAGCACCTTGCATGGTGGATGGTCTCCACATCAGTACCCTTAGGCAGACCATTTGTACTTCCCCCTCCAGTTGCAACGGTTACCACGGATGCTTCCCTGATCGGGTGGGGGCATTATCAAGGCAGGACAGTCCAAGGCACTTGGCAACCTCACGAGTAGCACCTGCATATAAACGTCTTGGAGATGAGGGCCGTGCTTCTAGCGTTGCAAGCTCTACAGGACTCTCTTCCTACCGGGACCATTGCAATTCAAACGGACAATATGTCAGTAGTGTGGTACATCAACAAGCAGGGCAGAACCAAGTCCTAACCCCTATGTCGAGAAGCACTCAGACTCTGGCAGTGGGCGATCTCTTCCCAACGGTTTCTGATCGCTACGCACATCCCTGGGAAGTCCAGCGTCATAATAGACAGACTGAGCAGAGTAATTCTCATGCCTCACAAGTGGTCTCTGAATCAAGTAGTTGCGGGCCAAATATTCCGCAAATGGGGCCAGCCTTGCTGTGACCTTTATGCCACCCCCTTCAACAGCAAATGCAACAAATTCTTCTCTCTCCTTCCACTTTCTGGATATTCCCCCAGAGACGCTCTAGTCCACGATTGGCCTCAGGGACTTCTTTATGCATTCCCTCCGTTTCCCCTTATTCCAAAACTGATACAGAAAGCTACCATTTTGGGCTGCAAAATGATCCTCATTGCTCCTTACTGGCCTCGACAAATATGGTTCCCGTTCCTGCATCATCATCTTCTCGAGCAGCCTTGGACTCTGGACCCAATTCCAGACCTTCTGATCCATCAATCGGGCGGGCTGCACCAATCCCTGCAATCTCTCCAGCTCACTGCTTGGTTGCTCCACTTCCAACCTTAGCCAGGCTTCCAGATATCTCCCTGTCTGTGCGGGAAATTATTTTATCATCGCACAAGTCTACCACTAGAAAAACTTACGCTAGTAAGTGGAACATTTTTCTTCCTGGGCAGAGACCCCTTTTCAGCCCCTATACACTACATTCTGGATTTTCTTGCGGAACTCTTCCATTCTGGGTCCGCTTCTGCTACAATTAGAGTTCAGTTAGCTGCAATTTCAAATTTTCACATTGGCCTGTCGGGAAGTAATATCATGTCGCACAAGCTGTGTAAAGCCTTTCTCAAAGGTACCACTCTGCTCAGGCCTCCAATGAGAGATCCCCCACCTCCGTGGGATCTAAATTTGATTTTAGCTTCTCTAATATTGCCTCCCTTCGAACCTGCAGCTTCTTGTTCCCTGAAGTTTTTATCATGGAAAACTCTCTTCTGGTAGCCATTACTTCAGCCAGAAGAGTTTCAGAACTGCAGGCTCTTTGTTCCCATCCTCCGTACCTAGTGTTCCACAATGATAGGGTTGCTCTCAAGACTAATCCTTCCTAAGGTCTCTTCAGAAAATAACTTGAATCAATCCATAGATCTTCCTGTGTTTTTTCCCAACCACTCAAATAGGGCGGAATACAAATTGCATCAGTTAGATGTTCACAGGCAACTACGCTTTTATTTGCATAGAAAGAAAGATATCAGGAAATCGGACCAACTTTTCCTTTCCTATGCTGAGGGTAAACAAGGTCTTCCAGTTTCAAAAGTAACCTTGTCCAGGTGGTTGACTTCTATCATCACATTTATCTATCAACTGAGGAATAAAGAGTTACCTGTTAAACCAAAAGTTCACTCCGCTAGAGCTTTAGCCACTTCTGTGGCTTTTCAGGCTAGGTTGCCCATGGAATCTATTTGTGCTGTGGCTACGTGGGCCAACCCACATACTTTCATTTCACATTATAAGTTGGATTTGGTTTCCAGGAACAGAGCTGATTTTGGTTCCACTGTTCTGAAGAGTTTGTTCCGATTTGTTCCGATGAGCCACCCAGGATTTTAGGTGCTAGGGACGCTGTCCCAACCAGCAAGAATGAAGGCAAGATAAACAACTTAACATAAAGAAGTTATGTACATACCATACCGTTCCATGTTAGTTGTCTTCTTCTCGCCCTCTTTCTTGCGTCCCACCCTCCATCCCCCTGTCCTTGTTGACCGAGAAGAGTTCTTTATGGTGTTTGTTCACTGGCTGAGTCTTCTCTGGCTATTCCTTTCGGTCTAGTAGCCTCTCTGGAGGTTTTATATATTCCAGGATAGGATCCTTTCCTTTATTATGTCTGCAGTTAGTCTTACCAAACGAGATCTGGGTGTCTAGCGCCAGGCATCATGGGATATGGGGTGGCCTCGAGCCAGTATGCAGCTCTCGAACTTTTGAAGATGGCCGAGTCAGAGCCGAGGATCTGCTCCGAACCCAACCAGCAAGAAAGAAGGCGAGAAGAAGACTACTAACATGGACTGTTATGGTAGGTACATAACTTTTTTTCTGTGGCGAACTAATCTATTTTACATTTAAATCTATAGTGTGTGTGTGTGTGTGTGTGTGTGTGTGTGTGTGTGTGTGTTTATTTGACATTTGTTTACTGGTAAAGTCCGACTGGGCCAAAAAGTGCCCATTTTTAGAGGAGGCCCAGGGAGAAAGGTTCCACAGTCACAGTCTATCAAAAGTCAATTACAGGTATTTTAAATCACAAAGTATCATGTAACACTACAAAACAAAGGAGTGAAAAAAACATCTTAATGAGAAAAACATAGAACATTTGTTTCATAGTAGAGTACAATGAAAAACAATAACACGAGTTGGAGAAAATATGTGATGAAAAACCCATTAGTCTTATTTGTTAGATAGATTAGTATGAGATAAATGAGATCTGAGACAATTATAATAAGATATTTGAATAGGATATTAGAGATTACATGATTAGAGACAGTGAGATGAAATTAAGTGATATAGTATGAGAGATGGTGTTCATATTTGGGTTATACAAGGTGGAAATATGGAAAGAAGGAGATTATAAGAAGAGTGTAGCTTATGTGAGTAGGGAGGAAAGAGAAAGAGTTAGAGGAGAAGTCTGCAGAGAGAAAATGGATGTGATAAGGTAGTGAAAAAAGAAAGGAGTGGAGTTGAAGATTGGAGAGGGTTGTGCGGTGTAATTTAGGCTGGAGGGGGTGAGTGAAGTGTAGTGAGCAATACACACACACACACACACACACACACACACACACACACACACACACACACACACACACACACACACACACACACCCATGCCAGAACTACAACAATGCAGTTTTCAAATGAAGGTACACTAAGAAACAAAGTACAAAAAACTAAAAACTCTGAAACTCTCTTAATACTAATAAGACATGAATGGCTGGCTGTCTGCTCTTGTAGTTCATTTTATGATGATCAAACTTCACTTAATTGGAAACATTGATTACCTTTACAGCTGAGTGAGCAAACTGTAAATGGGACAGATGTGCTTTGTACAACATATTTTAACATGTTCCTGTGCTGTATTTACCTTCATTGGAACTGATAAAATTATGACAAAGAATTTTACTGTTTAATGGCAACATGAATTATTGAAAAAGGAAATATTTTGGATACTTTAATTTGGGTGCTCTGTATCATTCAGGTGTTAATGAAAGTTTATAAGATTATTTTGGGGAATTATGTATTTATTGTAATCTACACTTGGACCACCTGGTGTAAGTATTGGTATGAATTATGTATTTTATATGCAGCATTATAGATGTGCTAATAAACTGTCTACTTGTATTTCCATAATGATGTTTATTGTGTTTGATTATTGCAATAAAACTCCTTGGTATTTCTTGCTGATGAACTCCTTGGCTGGCCTAAATACCAGATACTTTAATCCCCTCCTCTTGGCCTGGTGGACACCCTTCTGCCCAACATCGGGATATCAGGGTGTAAAGGTCATCAGCCAACTCCATATTTTCAGTTCTTTCTTGTCATCTGAGCGCAATTATATTTTGTCGTCAGTAGGTCCAGTGCCAAGACTTGGATCAGCAAAGATAAATACACTTTTGAGGAGCTATTTTGTTTTTATCTAGGTTTAAAGTGTATGAAGTGTTATTTACCAAGTCTGATGTTTACATAGAGTTAATCCCTCATTGGGACTTCCACACTGTCTTGTCTTTTTTGCTGGGCTCAGTGCATGATGTTCCCAACTGTTCCTTCTGTGCCTGTTTTAATTCCAGAACTGTAAAGTGTAAGGATTAATCCTTGGAAAATTTTTTAGACAAGGAAAAAAAGAGGTGGCTCTCTTGAGCCAGAACAAGGGAAGCACCATAGATGTCAGTCTGATCACCCTAAAGTTTGTAGCCTGGATAATATCATCCTTCTTCCTCAGGGTCAGTTTTCATAAAATATGTCTTATCTATTTTAAAAGAGGCAAGAAACCCAACACTTGAAAATCTTATGTCTGAAAATGGAAGAGATGTACTGTTTGGTGCCATAACAAGGGCCATACCTTTACTTGCAGATCTGAACTTGGTTGTCACTTACCAAGAGGAACTTCTATCAAAATGACTCTTTTATTCATCCATCAAAATCTATGCCACTATCATCTCAGCATTCCTATCTGTACAACCCCCCCTCTGTTTTCACAACTGATGATGAAGCAGATGTTCTTTATGTTTCACTGTTGCAGTCATTACATTTGGGTAATCTGCTGGCAGGTTGCCCTCAGTCGGCCTGAATAACAAAGTTTTGGGTCCTGCGTCGGTTGCTGTCTCCTCTTCCATGAAGTCAGGTCGTCAGGGGTATAAAACATGCAGCCGCGCCATTTTAATCAGTCTTTCTTGCCGTGCGGTGCCCGAAGCAGAAGCAGTTCGCAAGTGCTGGTCGGCCGACACCTGAAATTTTCATTTTCGAGTTTCAGAACCGAAGTCTTCAAACTAAAGCTAAGTACCCCGTTGGGGAAACCTTTTCTTGCTCCTTACCGATGTCAGTAAAAGTTAATAATTGTATTACTTGTGGGAAGCAAATACCTCATAAGGATTTTCATTTGTACTGTATTCCTTGCCTAGGCCCTGATCACAATGTGCCTTGCTGTCAGTTTTGTGCTAAATTTAACCAACGCGCTATTAAGCGTCTGTATATTTTTGCTTCTAAATACTTTAGTTCAAGATTTAACTATCCTGAAATGCCGTCGGTTAGCAGTCCGACTACCGGAATTCACAAAAAAATGCAAAGAAAAAGACAGGGACAGACCGTCGAGGTCCAAAACCGACGACGAAGCTTCTCCTAAGCCAGTCGCCGGTACTCAGTGAGACGCTTTCGCAGCCCCTGATGCCCGCTACTTTTGATTCGCAGGCCTCTACCGAGACCCATTCGGAGTCTAGTATGCCGTGAGATTCTTCAAGTATTGAACCTGCGGATGTCTCTCCATTGGATGGGTCCAGAGCCGCTGAGCAGGCACCAATTTCTGAGGGTGTTTTCAGGCCTAAAGATTTGTATATTAAACCAACGCCATCATCAAAAACAAGGCCAAAACCAACTACTATGTCTAAAAAAGTGACGCATGAGCCATGTGCTCAGGCCCCTATGCCTAAAAAACAAATGATCAAAATGGCTGAGGATTTAATTACCTTGATCAGGGGTTCCCAACCCCCCCCGCTAAGAGGCTTAGGCAAGGCACTGATTATGAATCTTCAGATCAGGTTTCCATTTCTTCTGATTCCTCTTCTGATCAGGAATTTTCTATCCCCCCTTATGAGGACTCTGATGCAGAGGAATCCATCCCTTCTGCTTCTCTTCCTGAGGATTTGTCTTTTGGAGACACTTTGCATACCTTAAGGGAACATTTTCATTGGGAGAGTCAGGACTTTTCAGAATCCCAAAAGAAGCTTAGGGATTTTCTTCTTCTTCCTCAGCATAGGCCTTTGGCTATACCTCCTGTTTTAGACATTGTTGATGATGTTTTCTCAGAATCCACCATGGCTCCTGATTCCCTGCTTCCGGCTCCTAGTAAGCCAGGGAGATATTACAGGGTTCCTGACTCCCACTAATTTATTTTCAAAAATCTTTCTGCTGAGCCTGAAACTATTTCTCAGGGTCCCAAGGGTGTTAAGGCTTCTACAGCCAAAAATTCTACCCCTTCTGATAGAGACTCCAGGGGGCTGGATAGATGGGGTAAGAAGGTTTATACATCTGCATCTCTGGCAATCAGGGCTTTAAACTGTCAATTTCATATGCTTAAATATCAACAGCATACCATGGGCTTACTGAAACAGAAAATTATGTTGATTTCTGACTGTGTGGTCAATAGAGTTACAGGATTTATTGCATTCAGCTGACCAAGTTGGAAAGCATACTTTGCAATGTGGTTTTGATTCCTTGGAGGCCTCTTGCAGGGCCACCATAACTGGATCTGTGATAAGAAGGCATGCTTGGCTCAAGGAGCAAAATCTGCCTGATCATGTTGAAGCTAAATTGTTGGATGCTCCTTTACAGCAGGACAGTCTGTTTGGTAATAAGGCAGAAGAGGTTTTAAAAAAGATGGAAGACAAAGCTAAATCTATGCAAACTGTAAAAGATTTCTTGCAAGTGCAGCCACCCAAGTTCAGTAAGCACTGGCCTACTAAGAATTGGTCCTTTCCAGTGCCCAACAGAGCCACTCAGGTCAAACCCAGACACTCCAAAGGCTCCAGGTTTCAGTCACAAGGATCTTACAGGACAAAACAATGGGGTGCCTCCACCTCCAAATCAGGAAGTAGCAAAGCACCACCCTACGGTAAACAGTCTCAATGACCTTCCTCTGCCATTTCCAAGCACTTATCTTTTGGCAGCCCCTTTTGGGGGAAAACTAGCACTTCATGCTCAAAATTGGCATCTAATTACCCAGGACAAGTGGGTCTTAAATATAGTATCCCAGGGGTACAGATTTCATTTCCACATGTTGCCAATTCCAAACGGACGGCCAGATCTGCCCCCAAATCAGTGGGCAGAGGCCCAGAAACAAGTCATGTCCCTCATGGATATGGGGGCTATTCAACCAGTACCAGAAAAGGAAAAAGAGCAAGGTTTTTATTCAAGACTTTTCCTGGTACCCAGAAAAGACAAATAATGGCGTCCATTTCTGGACTTATCCATTCTAAATACTTTCCTGGACATTCCAAAATTCAAGATGCTGACTCTACAACAGCTACTGCCTATGCTAGGCAAGAATGCCTGGTTGGTAACTACAGACAAAAACAGGCTCCGAACCAGTGGGTAAAAACTCCAAAAGATTTATTTGAATGTGAAGCGCTTTTTGTCTTCCGTCTTAGGAAGACTTCTTCAGACAAAAAAGGAAGATTCATTCTACTCAATTTAAAAGCCAAAAGGCACCAAAACAGCGCAATGCAACTAACATACAAGTACATACATACTAAGCAGAAATCTTGTGGACCCACACAAATGGAAACTGGATCCACAAATCATCAGCATGTTGACACGAAAATGGGGGAGCCCAGACATAAATCTATTTGCCTCTCCCCAAAACTACCAGTTGGACAACTTTTGCACAAGAACTCATCACAAAAAAGCTTAGAAAGTGGATGCTCTAAAGTGGATGCTCTATCCTTCAGCTGGAAAAACCTATCAGTCTATGCCTTTCACCCTCTGCCTCTGCTCTCCAAGGTTTTACTAAAGGTCAGAGAGGAAAAAACAGAAATTATTCTGATTGCTCCGGACTGGCCTCACCAACACTGGTACCTGCTTCTAAGGAATATGTCACACCTTCCTCCGTGGTACTTGCCTCAGACACCTCATCTATTGTCTCAGCAGAACTATCAAATTCTGCACACTCAGCTCCAAACTCTGAAGCTTGCAGCATGGCTAATCAACTAATTTCACCAATCACATCTCTCAGTAAACCTGTGATGGATGTCATTTTGGAGGCTAGAAGGCCTAGTACTAGAAAATCTTATGCTGATAAATGGAAGAGATTCTGTGCTTGGAACCAAGCACAAGGAATAAACACAGCAATGCCCAATATTCCTCAGATTTTGCAATATTTAACTGAGATGCTTCACAAGGGCCTATATTTTTCTTCTATAAAAATCCATGCCTCTGCCATCTCGGCTCATTACAACACAGAGCCTCCTCTCTTTTCTCATCCCTTGCTAAAGCAGTACCTGAGAGGGGCCAAAAATTTAAGACCTCCCAGGAGAGCACTGACTCCTGCATGGGAGCTCAATTTTGTGCTGGAAAAACTCACCCTACCTCCTTTTGAACCAGCTGCTATTGCAGACATAAAATTTCTTTCTTGGAAGACTGCCTTTCTTTTAGCAGTCACTTCAGCTAGAAGGATTTCAGAACTACAGGCTCTCATGACAGTGGAGCCTTTCATTATCTTTTACCCGGACAGGGAGGCCCTCAGGACCAATCTTTCTTTTATGCCTAAGGTGGTATTCAGTATCGCTCTTAACCAGATCATTCACCTGCCAACTTTTTTTCCCAAATCTGCAGAACAAGGAGGAGTGGATTCTGCATTCATTGGATGTACACAGACAACTAAGATTCTACTTAGAGGACAAAATCTCTAAGAAAGTCTGAGCAACTGAGTGGCATTTGCTGCAGGAACAGAGGGGAAGGCTATATCAAAGCAGACTATTTCAAAATGGATAAGCCATTGTATTTGTTTCTGCTACATGCACCATGGTAAACCTGTCCCCAAGGGGATCAGATACCATTCCAGCAGGGCTGTATCTACTTCTGCAGCCTTTCTCAGAGGGGTTCCTACAAGAGACATTCTAGAAGCTGCTACTTGGAGCTCAGTTCATACATTCTCAAAACATTACCGTTTACCTCTCTTTTCTAAATCCAGGGCAGGATTTGCCACTGCTGTCCTGCAGGGCCTTATAGCTGCTCCTAATGCTGTTTAATTCCATCCTCCCATCCATAGCTTTGGGATTCTACCCAAGCTTTGGGATTCTACCCAAATGTAATGACTGCAACAGTAAAACACGAAGAACATAGTACAGTTGTGTACACTTACTATAAATGTAGATGTTCGAGTGTATTCACTGTTGCAGTCCGGGTTACCCACCTGCCAGCCACCTTTCTTCTATATTATTATACCTCTTCTTGCCTTCATTACGCTCAAAAGCCTTTGCAGTGTATTTGCCTTTAGTTGTAGGTAATTTTTTTGTGTTCTAAAATACATGTGTGTGTGTGTGTATGTGTGTGTATATATATATATATATATATATATATATATATATATATTTGCTCCCCATTTGGGGGGCACCTGACATCTGGGGCATGAAAAACTGATTAAAATGGTGTAGGCTGCATGTTTTATACCCCTGGCGACCTGACGTCATGGAAGAGGAGCCAACAACCGACGCAGGACCCAAGACTTTGTTATTCAGGCCGACTGAGGGCAACCTGCCAGCAGATTACCCAAATGTAATGACTGCAACAGTGAATACACTCAAACATCTACATTTATGGTAAGTGTACACAACTGTACTTTCCTTAAAAGCATCATCCATCTTAGGCCACCCAGGAGAGCTCCTGCACCCCCTTGGGGTGTCAGCTTTGTTTTGGAGAAACTCATTTTCCCCCTTGAATCAGCAGTTTTGGCAAATATCAAATTCATAACCTAAAAATTACATTGTTAGTGGCAATCACCTCAGCTTGAAGAATCACAGAATTGCAGGCCCCAATATGTAAAAAATAGTCCTTCCTAAGATTTCATTCATACAGAGTTTCCCTGTGAACTAATTCCACTTTATGCCCAAATTGTTACTGAAGTCTATTTAAATCAGACCATTCATCTCCTTGCTTTCTTTCCAAACCTTCAGAACAGAGGAGAAAGAATTTTTTCAATCCCTAGATGTTGACAGGCAACTCAGATCGTATTCATTCATTCCAGCAGATCTGACCTGTGGGTCTTTGAGTTCATCTTTTGATCCAATCTGGGAGCATTATCACTCCAGCCTTGCCCCCCTTTAAAAATGTTCACTCCTGTAATGCATTACCTCCCCTAGCTCCCTCAGATCTTGTTTGCTGCTTTTGTGACAAGATGTGAATTTTCTTGAAAAAATCAACATGAAAAGGTGAAGAGAAAACACTGACTGGTAGGAATTCTGCAGCTTTTCAGAAAAAAACTGTTCTGGTACAAGAAATGTCTCAGTAATTTAGAGGAAAAATAAATTAAATGTACTAAGAGGTTATTCAGATAAATGAAACACTGAAAGAGCATATCAGCTCAAATAACAAAAAAGCTGAAAAAATAGAAGAAGCTTTATTTAGCTATTCAAATGAATTGATAAAACTATAAAAATCAGAGGGTGAAATGAAGAAAAGGTTGGTTGAGTTTGAAACAGGAAGAGCTGTTTCAAAACCTGGTAGAGTTAGAAGACAGAGTGCACAGATTAAACCTAAGCTGTTCTGCTTGCTATACCAGAGAAAGTGGAAGGAACAGGCTGCATTAAATTTATGAAATCACAAATAAGAAATTCAACATGTATTCCACAGCGGAATTTGTTAATTGAAAGGGCACATCTAATGTACACTCCAAACCTAGACATGAGAAAGCAGCCAAGACCTCTGTTAGTAATCCTGACAAAACTGTGGTAGAAGGGAAAAGCATTAAAACTTGAAGATCACAGAATTTTTATGGAACAAATGATTATTCACTATACACCAAGCAGAAGAGATGTCAATTTTCCCTAGCAATCAAGGAATGAAATTCAAACTGATGTAACCAGCTATTTTTAGAATATTTTTTTCCTACAGGATCAAAGACATTTTTGATGCAGAACAGAGTAAGGAGGAGCTAAAAAAGTTTATCCAACAAAAAGTGAGCCATCAAACAGAGGGTGACCCTGCTTAGGGTTGCCACCTTTCCAAATAGCTAAAGTGGGACATTTTCGGGACAAACATCAGATTTTACAGGCTGACACATACCCATGGTCAGTACAAAGGATAGATCTTAACTTTTTGCCTAAATAATAACTTATTCTTGTAGCATTTTAGTTGCTTATTCTGTTTCTTATAACATTTAGGTATTTTAGATACAGAATAACTGTGTTATGCAACTATTACATGCAATATAGGACATAATTATGCCCTACAATCTCAGGACATTTGCCATTTTTAATATTTTTTGTCAGGACACAACTGCCCAAAGAGGGACTGTCCCTTGCAAAGTTGGACAGGTGGTAACCCTAACCCTGCTTCTTATTCTTCTGACAAAAAAGCTGATAGACTTTGCCATTGAAACCTATTCCAGTGTTCCGAAGGAAAATGCTTGAGAGACAGAAAAAACAGGTTTTAACTATAAGAATTGGGAGTACCTTGAACTTGAACCAAAGTCTGGTGTTGGGAGATGGAGATGAACAAGAAGAAGACCAGTAACATTGAGATTAGTGAATAAATGTGAGATTTATAAAACCTTAATCACATTGTGAAATGTGGCGTAGCAAGAAAAAGTGGCTTTGTTAAACTTGTAGGTAAACTGTAAAGCATATACCCCACTTTATGCCGTTAATGTTTAGAAGAATACTAAAACAGAAAAAAGTAACTTTAAGTAAAACAATTTTTGTCCTTAAGATTTATATAAAACATTTCATGAGATAAGTTGCATGTTATACATTAAAGCAGTTTTGTGTAGTATGTAGTCTGGGTATTTTAAATATGGATGATCTTTCTAATATTTTAAAGTTAACAAGTACTTTTTTTAGAAGTAAGAAATATAGGTTTTACTGTATAACAAAAGAAGAAAGACTGGACAAATGCAAGTTTAATTTAATAAGCTGTGATTTTGGGCTGCTAGAGTGGGGTATAAAAGTGCACTGATTATACTATATGTAGGAATAAGATATGTTGCAATATTTTTGCAAAGATGAATGTCTAGATTAATCTATAAGCAAGTGCTTTTTGTAAGCATGGAGGCTTGGAGAAGAAGACAAAATGATGAAAGCCCTGGAAAATGCTAAGTGTCTTACATCTGCAATGCTATTTGCTAATGTTTTTTACATTAGTCTGCAGCTGAAGGCAACTGTACATTCTGTTTTGAGTGAAAATGGCAAAGATTCCTTCATGCATTTGCAGAGTTGTTAACTGTTTTGTTTCTCATTGCAGAATATGAGAGAGAAGGTAATAGAGTGGGATGATGCTTAGAAGACATTTATTCTGCAGGCTGTACACTGCCTTCCCTTCCAGAGATTGATAATCAATGTATAGGCAAAGAAAAGGAGATGGGTATCCTAAGTGAAAGACACATTCTGGTAGAGTTTTTAGCTGAATCTAGAAAAGTAACTGCTCCCAAACATGCAACAGAATCCAGAAGGTTTAGAATTTTTGCTTGGAAATGTTTGCAGAGGAATTTGTATACTCCAAGCAGACTTCAAAGAATTTTTCCTTAGGTAGATGGCGAATGTTACTGGTGTGGTGGGAAAGAAAGAGCTAACTGGGAACATATGTTTTGGTAGTGAAATGAGTGAAATTCCCTTCAAAGTACAAGTCAGAAATATTGGGTCAGCAAATGGCTGTAACTAAGGAAATGATTCTTTTGAACTGAGGCACAGGACCTGAATTGCCTAGACATTGTAAGGCCTTGCTCAGTTTAATTCTGGTGGTTACCAAAAAAGCAATTAATAGAAAATTAAAATGGAAGCCTAAACCAACTGTTTTTGTAGTATTGAACATTGTAACAGACGTAAAAGAACTGGAAGTGGAATATTTACAAAAGGGAAGGAGCAAATTACATAGAAATAAATGGAAATTGCTGGAACAGTACATGCAAAATAATAATCAGGAGGAGGAATGAGTTAAAAGAAGGCAGGAATCAAGCAGTTTTTATACTGTTGGACTGATAGTTATAAAAAATACATGTCATTTGTAATTTATGTAAATGGAAAAATGTTAAATGGTTTGTCTTCTTTTTATATTAATGTATTATATAGATCTTTTTCTTATTTTGTATCTTCTAGAGTAGCTAGCTGGTTAGAATTATTCTTTAGATGCTTTTACTCATATAGCAGTTCTTCCGTGCCTAGTTAAGACCCTTTTCTTTTCCCTGTCTTCCCGCAGTCAGGTGTTCATAAAAAAAAAAAGCCTGTATGATGCTGTCATTTTCATTTGTTCATCAACTGAGTCTCTGATCCAGCTCAGTTGCTTTCATTAGATTCATGGATCCAACTCCTGTATCTGTAATGTCCCACCAACCTATCATACCTCAGATCTCATTTACCCCCATATCACTGAGATGCATATCTCCTTCTCTCGAACTCTAGAGTGAACCTGTTCAATATTTTACAGCTATAAGTTTGTTCTTGTTAAATTAAATTATATTTCTGGATCTGTCCTTCATTCTCTCTCTCTTAATGTCAAAGTGGTAGAAAGAATTTTCTATCAATGGGGCCAGCCATGTTGCAATCTATTTGCTTCTCCCCTCAAAAATAAGTGCAACAGGCCTTTGCCCTGATCCCTTCTCCAGGGGGAGTAACCGAGAGATGCTCTAATTCAGAACCTGCCGTCCAGTTTCCTGTATAATTATCCCCCATTAGCTCTACTCCTCAAGTTTCTTCAGAAAGCCTACCAGTTGAAGAGCACAGTAATCCTCATTGCCCCTTTTTAGCCTCATCAAATCTGTTTTCCCTTTCTGTGTTCTCATTTTCTGTATTCACTGTGGATACTGGATCCCACAAACAACCCAACATTCTTTCCAAGAGATTGAAAAATACCTCTCAGACTCTCAATTCATACTTGATCCAAATAAAACAAAGCTTATGCTCTTCACTAATAGCAAAGTTACCGATAACTTACCCCTTCCCCATCTACTCTGCCAGTAAAACTAAAATTGAACCTGTCCAGCACACCAAAATCCTTGGAGTCAAAATTGACAGCAACCTAAAATTTGACAAACACCTTCCTCTAACTGGGTCCACATTAGTCTAGGCTCACTCTGCAGAGTCAAACCATACCTAACTGAGGCCACTAGACAATCCATAGCTTGGACTCCTCAACTCTCTATGTTTCTGTATGCCTCAGCAATATTCACTAATCTCAGAAAATCAGATTTAAACAAACTGTAGTCCTGCTATAACATATTCACAAGATTTGCTCCTTGTTTCCCTTACAGATCACTGCACAACACTTCATAAACAAGTTGGATTGAACTACCCAATACCCTAACACCTTCCACCATCCAGGCAACTGTACAGCATTAAAGAGCTTAGTGCAGCCCTACTCAAATGCAGGCCACTAAGATCATCCAACAAACTACTACTCAAAGTAACTAAATCTAGTAATTGTTACGGTAACTGTCAGTTCTCCCATTAAATATCTAAGTCCTGTAATTCCATGCCTCAAACAATACTAAGATGTCCTTCTATTCTCATGTTGCAATTTTCCAAACTATTGGGTTTCCTTCTCTTGCTGCCCAAACTTCCGGCCAGCATACAAAAGCTTCTAGTCACTGCTAGCTGTGTGGGACATCTGACGTTAGCTAAGGGAGCATGGGCCATAAAAGTGGCGTCTGCACGCATCAGATCTCAGAACTTCTCTGACGCCAGTCGAATGTCAGCTGTTCTGCCATACCAGCTGTTGGATCGAAAATTCTAAGGAAGGTACCCCGTTGGGGGCATTATGTTATTTGGATCACTGCATGTCTGTGTGGGTTCATGTGTTCCAGGAAGGGAAAGTGTAGGTGCGGTCATCAGATCCCCCATAAAGGTGCCTATGAGGTGTGCCTTTTTTGTTTAGGGCCTATGAATCGGGCTTGCTACTGCAATAAGGGTCTTCATCAAGTGCTTGGCATCAGTGGTAGCCTTCTGCAGAACCCAAGGGATTCAGATTTTCCCCTCACCTAGATGACCTCATTCAGGTGGACTGCACAGAATCCCTGCAATGCCATCTACAAACAGTAATTTCACTCCTGCAAGCAGTGGGCTTCCAGATAAATTACCATAAGTCCAACCTGACCCCTTCCCAGGACCTAGTATTCCTGGGGTGCAGGATAAGGACGGATGTCATGAGGTCTTTCCTACCACCTGAAAAGGTGGAAAACTTAAGGCAGTACCTGCTCACTGTCCTTCAAGCCACAGACTTGACTGCCAGGCAGTACCTCAGACTTCTGGGTTATTTGGCATCAACCATTCCCATGGTGAGGCTCCACTTGAGAAAGCTACATGGTACCTAAGGTCTATATGGACTCCGCACTCTCATCCTCTAGAGTACAAAATCCCCTTTTTTGCCTTGCCTCAAGAAAGAAATTCGGTGGTGGCCGAATCAAGTGAACTGCAATCCAGGACTACCCTTAACAGGCTCCC
This sequence comes from Protopterus annectens, assembly GCF_019279795.1. NCBI lineage: Eukaryota > Metazoa > Chordata > Ceratodontiformes > Protopteridae > Protopterus > Protopterus annectens. Next base: position 180,786,677 of record NC_056737.1, on the reverse strand, counting down.
TTGCTAGTACAGGAGATGTACACGGATGCCTCATATCTGGGGTGGGGAGCAGCCACTGACTCCCTAAGAGCCCAGGGCACTTGGCCAGACTCCATCATACAGGAGCATATCAATATCGGAGAGATGAGAGCAATTCTTTGGCCCTAAAGGCCTTCCAACACACGCTCAAACAAGGCCTATTGAAATTGTTCACTGACAAAATTACAGTTCTGTGGTATGTGAACAAGCAGGTGGGAACAAAATCATACTTGCTATGCAAACTAGCTCTCCAAGTGTGGGAGCTTGTCACAAAACAGGGAGTCACGCTACAGGCAGTGTATATCCCTTAAGAACAAAATACTCATGCAGACACCTTAAACAGGTTAATGTCACAGTCCCATGAATGGATGCTCCACAGGGCTGTGTTCTTGGACATAGTCCACAAATGGGGTACACCTCAAGTAGATCTGTTTGCCTCCCCTATGAACAGACAACTTCCATCCTTTTGCAACAGGCTGCCCAGTTCTCTAGTGAGAGCAACGGATGCCTTCTCAATCTCTTTGAAGGGGATGTTTCTGTATGCATTTCCCCCTTTCTCACTACTTCAGAAAGTCCTACTGAAAATTCAGCAGGACGGACCAAAACTCTTGTTGGTGACTCCCTTTTGGCTAAGACAGCACTGGTTTCCCCGACTTCTGCACTTAGCCAGGGGCAGTCACCATACGTTACCTCACAGAGTGGACCTTCTCACACAGGACAAGTGATCTCTAATCCATTCCCACTTACAATCTCTGAACCTCACCCTGTGGGTGGTAGAATTCTGATCCCTGACAGACACCTGTACAATGAGGACTTGCTCACAGTCCTGCAGGAGGCCAGGAAACCTGATGCTAGATCTTGTATATGTAAATGGAAAGAATTCTCCATATGGTGTCTACAAAGACAGTTGGAGCCTTTCCAGGGTGATGTCCCTTTGGTACTGTTATACCTGTGTGAACTCTTGCAGACAGGGTTGGCATACTCCTCCATTAAAACCCACATGGCTGCTATTTCAGCTTGTCTGCCTCTGGTTCCCCCTTTGGCTTCCAGATTGTCTGCAAAGTTATTCCTAAAGGGAATGCTGCATCTCAGGCACCTCAGGAAACCCATCCCACCCCCCGGACCTGAATTACATTTTGGAGAAGCTCAGGGGTGGCCCCCTTTGAACCAGCTTCTAAGGCTTCCCTGAAACACTGCACTTGGAAAACAGTACTAGTGGCCTTGACATCAGCTAGAAGAGTGTCTGAGTTACCGGCTCTCATGGCCATTCCCCCTTTCCTCATCTTCTACAAAGACAGGGTAACCCTAAGGACCAACCCTTCCTTCACGCCCAAGGTGGTCAATGAGCTATCCTTAAACCAAGCTATTCACCTTCCTACCTTTTTTGCCCCATCCTCAGAGTGACAGTGAGAGAATCTTGCATTCCCTTGATGTGCGCAGACAACTTGTGTTCTACCTAGGCAAGACCAAATCTATCAGAAAATCTGACCAATTGTTTGTCTCCTTTCACCCCAGGGGCCCTGGGGAAAGCTGTGACAAAACAGACAATTTCAGCCTGGATTTCCAGAGTAATTTCCTTCTGCTGTGCACACCATGGGAAATCCTTGGCTTCCAAAGTTAAAGCACACTTCACTAGGGCTATGGCTTTATCTGGAGCTTTCTTTAAGGGATTGGACACTGCCATATTTTTAGAGGCAACTACATGGACATCTGTCCACACCTTTACCAAACATTATAAATTGGACCAAATTTCCAAATACAGGGCTGGATTTGCCTGGGCAGTCTTTAGTTCCAAGCCACCACACCCTTCTTCCCAGTGAGCTTTGGCACTCACCCAAGAGTTTGGAATACTGCAACATGAGAATAGAAGGACAAAGAATAGTTGTGTCAAATCTTACCATAACCATAGATGTCCTTCTCTTCCATGTTGTAGTATTCCTTCCCCTCTTTTTCTCTTAAACAGTTTCTTCTTGGATGGCAGTGGACTTGCACAGTTTTTCTTGGGACTGGGGTCTGACTGGGGTGTTCGTTCTAAGGTCTGGTGCATGCAGATGTCACTTTTATGACCCATGTTCCCTTAGCCAACGTCAGACATCCCACGCACCTAGCTGTGACTAGAAGCTTTTGTATACTGGCTGGGCATTCAGGTAGCAAGAGAGGGAGTCCCAAGAGTTTGGAATACTGCAACATGGAAGAGAAGGACATCTATGGTTATGGTAAGATTTTACCCAACTATTCTTTCTAGCAACATATCCAAATTTAAACTACTGCCTAAGGAACACCTAACCAAAAACTGTCTTTGCTCTTGCACTAAGCCAGGCTGATCATTCTGTCCTTCCTTGTTCTTCCAACCAAACTCTCTTCTCTTACTAAATGCTAACATCCAAATTATCCCTTCTCTCATGGAATTCCAGTTTTTCACTACCTATCTCAAGCTCGCTACTGCTCTTATTTTTATCTACCTATCTCAAGCTTCCTACAGTTTCATCATATTCCCTTCTTCTTGTACTTCACATCAACATTGCCTTAGCTTTCGCTGTTTAGAACAAGTAACACAAGCATAGCATCAATCAGCCATATTCTTGTTCATATACCATACATGTATCTCATAAATATTTACCACCAAAACCATGATACTGATCAGTCATTTCTCTATGATGGCACAAGCTGTTTCATGCTAGTTTATTTGCTAGCTTTCTTTTTTTTTTTCACTTTATATTACTTGCTCTATTTTTATTGTTTATGTCTAAACTGTTTACTTCCTATATTTACCACGTTATGTATTCTTGATTATTATCAATTTCTTGTATTGCTTTTAATGTGTTTTTGTAATGGAGCTTTTCTCCCTGGGCCTCCACTGAAAAAGGGCCACTGGCCCAGTCGGATATCCTTGCTAAACAAACGTAAAATGAAATAACGTTAAATAAATAAATAAATATTTGACCCCTCCCCCGAGAGATTTAGATCCCTCTTTGCCCCAATTTCTGCAGTCCTAGATTTTTTAGCATCCCTCTTCAAAGAGGGTGCTAGTATCTCTCCTATCAGTCCAGCTGGCCGCTATTTCAAGTTTTCATTCTGGTGAAACTCACATTTCATTTGCTTTTTCTAAGTTTTGCAAGACCTTTCTGAAAGGTACCATTTTGTTAGTCCCCCATTCAAGGACCCTACTCCTCCTTGGGACTTATCTATCTTTCTTTAAAGTTAACCTTCTGCCAAATCAAATATAATTTTTTTGTCCTGGAAGACCCTTTTCCTAGTTGCCATTACATCAGTTAGACAAGTATCTGAACTCCAGGCACTTTCGTCCAATTCTCCATACCTAACCTTTCATAAAGATAGGGTGACTTTACATATTAACCCATCCTTTTTACCTAAGGTGGCTTCTGACTCTAACATTAATCAGGGCATTAACCTCCTGGTTTTCTTCCCAAAGTTCTCCATTAAAGGTGAATATATGCTGCCATCTTTTGGATGTACATAGGCAACTTTGTTTTTATCTTCATCAAACCAAAGATTTCAGAAAATCTGACCAATTGTTTGTCTACTTTTCTCATAACAGATTTTGCATGGCAGTTTCCAAAGTGGCATTAGCCAAGTGATTAACTGATTGCATATCCTTGGTTTACAAACAAAGCGGTTTGTCTTTGCCTAACCCACCTAGGGCACATTCAACAAGGTTTATGGTGACCTCTTCAGCTTTTTGGTCAAGAGCTTCAGTAGATGACATTTGTGCAGCTGCCACCTTGGTCCAGTGCAGACACCTTTATTGCTAATTAGAAATTGGATTTGATTTCTAGGAACAGGACTGCATTTGGCTCTGCAGTACTTTTAAATATCCTTCCATGAGGACCACCCAAGGTTCATCTAGCTGAGGACTGTGTCCCATCAGTGTAGGAATGAATGAGCATGACATCAGATACAAAAGTTATGCACTCAACCATTATGATGGATTTGTGTTGTCCATTTTCATTTTTCCTCAACCCCCACTCTCCTAACCCCCTTCCCTTTCTTCTTGGAGAACATCTAAGGGATTTTTCTTGGGAACCAATTGTTCTTGTTTGAGCTCCAGTTTTATCTCTGCTGTTTCTTCTTTATTTATTCTGTATAAAATAAACTATTGTTTGATTGGTGGGGCATTCTGGGTAAGATAGGAACTCAAGAGTTGGATCTGTGAATTTGTGAAAGTGGACTCTATCAGGACCTCTGCATCACTTCACATAAATTTTGTAAAACGTTTTCTCAAAGGAACCTTTTTGCTCAGACATCCCTGCAGAGAGTTGGTCTCACATTGGGATTTAAATCTAGTGCTAGAAGCTTTAACCAAACTTCTGTTTGAACCAGCTTCATCTGCCTGTCTGTAGTTGCTTTCCTGGAAAACTTTCTTTTTGGTAGTTATGACTTCTGCTAGGAGAATTTTGAAGCTTCATCGTCCCCTTACTTAGTATTCCAAAAATGAGGAAAAAGTGCCCAAACCAAATAAAACATATAACCTTCAAAAAAGGCACTTGGGAAAGACTGTCCAAACACTTGACCAGGTCAAACACGGACTTTATTAACCAAATAAACAACAGTAACACATAAATGCATTAACTTAAACTGCGTTTTCAACCCCAGCTTAGACTTCTTCAGATGTAAAACAGCAGTAGAAAATACATTTATTTATACAAAAAACAGCCACGTGCTTCCAATTAAACAACTTCCATAATTATTCAGTAAAAAAACTTGAGTAGACTAATTGAATAAACTGCTAAACACTTTTCAAATTAGTGTATATAATAAAATAAAACTTGTCCTCATTTATACATCAATATTACTAAATTCAAATTGCTAAAAATATTACAGATATTAAAAATTAAAAGCAAGGCACATTTAAATCTATTGTCCTTTGACTCTATGATAGTGGTCGAACCTGTAATATTAGCAAAATATGTAATTTCTTAAAAATATTTAAATAAACCTTAAATATAATGTTGTTGTTGTTGTTTGTCTTTCGGCTTTTTCTCGGTAAGGGGTCGCCACAGCGGAACTCTGGTCCGCTAATGATTGGCAGTAGATTTTTTACAAAATGCCAAGGTGCCAGCTCGAAGCCCAACCTTCAACTAAGGCATGCCCATTTACGCACGCATGTCTTTTGAACGCTACCCAACCGCGGGGAGGACATGCGAACTCCACACCGAAGGCACTCCCAAGCCAAGCCAAGAATCGAACGGGAGAACCTCTTGCTGTGAGGTAACAACAGTACCGCCATACCACCGTGGCATTAAACCTTAAATATAATATAATATACAATATAATTTTGCCTTTCATTTTGAATATTTTATTATAATTTATTACAATCATTGCACTTACCATACTTATTTATACGTAGTTATATATTATATTAAATCTTAAATATATTATAATATATAAATACGTATAAATAAGTATGGTAAGTGTAATGATTGTAATAAATTTATAATAAAATATTCAAAATGAAAGGAAAAATGTTGTAACCTAGCAGCTCATAGTTTCAATACAGGGGCAAGGGAGACTGTTTCATGTAATCCTTGCAGTCTTTTGGCTTCTAACCGCTTTGGTGCAGCAGTAGTGTTGTCACCTCACAGTAAGAGGTTCTCCCATTCGATTCTCGGCTGGAGCGCCTTCTGTGTGGAGTCTGCATGTCCTCCCCGCGGTCGAATGGCATTCGAAAGACATGCGTGAATGGGCGTGCCTTCGTTGAAGGTTGGGCGCCGGGCTGGCACCTTGGCACCATAAAAATCTGCCAATCATTAGCGGACCGGAGTTCCGCTGTGGCAACCCTTAACCAGGAAAAGCCGAAAGAAGAAGTCTATTGGCTTCTAAAATGACCTATCAATAAACCACTCTATATTCAGTTTTAGTCTTCCATGATCCCCCTAACATCAACTGGTACTTCCTCTAATACAAAAAATAAAAACTTAGCTGATTCACATTCCAAGGTGTGTTTAAACAAAGCATTATTTTGAGTCTTAATTCTTGCATCGTAAATATGGTCCTATATTCTTTTTCTAAATTTCCTTTCCGTCTTGCCAACATAGAATGCATTACATACATCACACAATGCAATATATACAACCCCACTGGTGTCACAAGTACTAAAAGTCTTACTTACAGTATATTTAGCTCCACCTTTTACCTAAATAGCTTCAGAATTAATAACAAAGAGACACTGTGGGTATGATCCACATTTAAATCTAGCCACTTTTCTCTGCCTGTTCTAATTAATATCACTTAAATTACATTCTAATAAATCCTTAATGTTAGGGCCTTTCTTGAAGATGCACTTCAGGGGTTTATCAAAAATGACCCCCAAATCAGATAAACTTGTAAATATAATCCATTCTTTCTGAATAATATTCTTAATAATGTGTGCATCCCCATTAAAATCTGTCACAAATGCACTCTCAAAACCGTTTTCATCCACCATAGACTCTCTTTCTTTATTTGTGTTAGTATAAATAGAAAAATGTCTATCAGTCCCTAAAATGGGTGCAAATTTATCTTTCCTACCATATAACATTTCTTGCCAAACTTCATATACAAGACTTTTGGGTATCATTTATCAGTGAGCATACCCTCCAAAAATTCACATTCACATTTAAAATCCGGGTCATCTGAGGTCATCCTACCTGCTCTTACATATTGCCCCTTAACTGTACTCCTCTTTTGGTGGTACAGGTGTGCACTTGTAAATAAAGATAAGAATTAGAAAAGGTCTCCTCCCTGTATACGTTAGACCTAAACTTCCTGTTATCTTTATAAACAGTCACATCCAAATAATTCACCTTGTCGTAACTAATGTTATATGTAAATTAAAAAAAAATGAGTGGAATTGGAAATATAATTAAAACATTCCACAAGTCTGTCCTCAGTATCAACCCAAAACAAACAAATATCATCCAAAAGTGTTTATATAAATTCCAACAGCCATTATGTTTTGATAGGGAAAATACATTCTCAATACACTGGATGTGCATAGACAATTGCATTTTTATCTTCATAGAACCAAACCTTTTAAGAAAGATTCACAGCTGTTTGTTTCCTTTGCTTTTAACAAATTGGGCCATCAAGTTTCCAATGTTACCCTTTCCATGTGGCTCTGTTAATGTATTTCATTCATTAATACCTCTCACAACAGACATTTTCCATGCAAACCTATATCTCATTCTGTCAGGGTAGTAGCAACTTCTACTGCCCTTTTCATGTGTTCTTTGATAGATCTTCCAAGCACACTTTCATTAAGCATTGTAAATTGGTTTACATTTCTAGGGCTAGCGCATCCTTTGGCATCTCTGTCTTGAAAGGTCTCCTGCTGTGATGCCATCCAGGATAATCACCTAGCTTAAGATTCTGAACCCACAGGTTGGATGGGCAGATTGAATAAATAGAATACAAAAATTATGTATTTACTGTAATGCTAGATCCTTTCATTCATGTCTGTCTGATATGACAGCTCTCCCTCCTTCCCCCTTCCTTGCATTTGTATTACCTGACATTTACTTTTTGGAATTTGCTTAACAGTAGTCAGACATGTTATTTTGAGAAGTCAGCATAGATCGGAGGTAGCCAAGGGCACTAGTGCATTATGGGAGGGGAACATTCTTAATGTGGCTTGAGGCTGGAGTACTAATGCTGCTGGACTGGATCTCACAATAATCTCGAGGACCCATGTGTCATATTGGACAGACATGAATATAAGACTGTAGCATGATGGCAGGTACATAACTTTCAAAACTAAAACTTTCAGAAAGTTAGATCAGCTTTTTTGTGGCTTTTGCACCTAATAAACTGGGTAAACCAGTTAACAAGAGGACCATTTGTGAATGGATCTCCAAGTGCATCAGTTCTGCTGCAAACACCATAATACAGAGGTGCCAATCCATACTAGAACTCACTTAACCATTTTCATCAGAGGATTGCCCACCTGAGAAATACTGGAGGCTGCCACCTGATCAGCTGTCCACACCTTTACTAAACACTACAACTTTGCATATTCTTCCAGAGCACGTTTCATCACTGCAGTCCTGCATAGCCTCCTTTCTTCCATTTAGCTTCAACCCAACTTCCACCCATATATTCAGCTTTGGTAATCCTCCCATGGAGTTAGTACTGCAATGGTGAAACATGATGAGCATAGCACAGTTGTGTATAGTTACCATAAATGTAGGTGTTGTAGTGTCTTCATTGTTGCAGTAGTCTTTACCACCTCCTTCCCCTCTGTTTCAGCTATGAATTGTGTGGAAATCCCAGCCGTATTTCACTCTTTGTGGGTCCAATCCCTCTTTTACGTGTTCACTTCCTTCAGGTCCAAATAACTATTCCCTTCTGGGGACAGTAGGGATGTTTAATGCTCCTGGCCTAGGGCTCAGAGTGTGGGCTCCAGTCCAGAGGGGGTCAGAAAAAGCTAAAATTATGGCACTAGCCGATGACCCTTATACCCTGACATCCTGACATTGCAGGGGAGGGTGTCTGCCAGGCCAAGAGGAGTGGATTAAATCTCTGGTATTTTGGCCCATCAAGGGCCTTCACAGCAGGAATTCCCAAGGAGTTATTACTGCAACAGTGAAGGCACTCAAACATATACTTTTATGGTTACTATACACAACTGTGCTTTTGACATTTATCAAATGTTGATATATAATTAATTTACATTATGCTAGACTCTAACATTCACAGTTTCTGTTGAGATTCTTTGATTAAGGTTGCTCTAATATTATTGGTGTATTATTGAAGTGTGACATTTCCCAACTGTTTATAAACCTCAAGGTTTGGGTTAATGTTTAGATAGTACTGATGACACAATTTAGCAAAACCAGCCTTCTTTTGTGTAGGTCATGGAGTTGCCAACAAATTTTTGGAGCATCTATTAAGAGTGAGACAATCCCATTTTTGCAACAGTTCAAATAAATAATTACATTAAACTCATTAAATTACTTTTTGTCATGTAAATGTAATATCATCAGTGATCGAGTTGCCTTTTTTCATCCCTAGCTAAAAGGGTACAAAGACTATTATCAGGAGTCTGCTGTCCACCCAGGAAACCACATTAGTCATAATGTTCAAGACTGGGCATTACAGTGGCAAGCCTCTTAGCCATAGTTGGCATAAAAACCTTTTAGTTATGATTTAGCTCTGAGATTCGTCAATAGGAAGATAGCAACTGAGGATCCTTATTGTGTAACTATAACTGATATCACTGCCTGTTTCCAACTAGATGGAATCTGCTTTAATAAAATAATTTTATTTATCATTTCTTCCCAAGTGCTCAAAAGGTTATCTCCACATAGCTTCCAGATATGAATTGGTATAACATCTGATCCTGGCCATTTACTACTTACCTGACTCTGCACCACCACCTGATATGAAGTGATATTTAGAGCTACACAATTAAGACTACTATACATAGCACAAGCAGAAAGCTATAATTCGTAGTGGAAAGGAATGATGATGAAACGGGTGGAACCTCAAGAAATGAGGAGAGATTGGAATTTTGGGTGCAGATCCTTAAGGAGAGTAATAACCTACAGAGTATTATATTCATAAAGTAGCAGAAAGTATTCTAAGAACTAAATCAACATGAGAATGGAGAAAGGAGATTCTGAAGATAGGGATGACTGCTCTTAAGGGTACAGGGAAGAGGCAAGAGCAGGCAGGAATTTACTGGAGAACACTGGAATGAACCAAGTTATTGTGAGCAAATAATTAGAGAGGGAAAGGTAACGGAATGGGAAGCTACCAAGAAGACATTTGAACTTCATCCTAGTGATTGCCTTCTCTGTCAGGGATTGATATCGGAGTACAGAGAAAGATAAAGGGACAGGGGAATCCTAAGTGAAAGACCAGCTCTGATAAGAGTCTTTGTTGAATCTGGAACAAAAGCTGTTATTAAAAAGGGTTAATTGATAGACATATAAAATAGTGCATGATAGCTATAAGAACCAATCAGAGGAGGTTAGAAAAGATCAGGAAGAGAGACTGGATAAGCAATTAACAAAGATAATGGGAGGATATTTGTATGGCTCCCAAATATGCAACAAATTCTAGAAGATTTAGGATTATTGCTCAGAAGTGTTTGCATAGATATTTCTATCCCCAAGCAGACTTCAAAGAATTTTTCCTCAGGTAGACTGCAAATCTTGGAGGTGTGTTGGGGAAGAAAGAGGTAAAGGCAAATTGGGATAAATACGGAAATGGCTTTTTGAGCTAGGATATAGGATCTGAATTACCTTGACATTTTAATGTCTTGTTAAGTTTTAATTCTGGTGTCTGTCAAAAAACAATTACTAGAAAATGGAAATTAAAGTCTCAACTAAGCATATTTGAAGTAGTGAATACAGTAATGGAGATAAAAGAACTGGAAGTGGGATCTTTAGAAAAGGGTAGCAGCAAATTACTTAGAAAAATGTGAATTGTGGGAATAATACATGCAGAATAATGTTTTGGAGGAGAAGTGAGATTTGAGGGAAGGCAGGTATTGAGTGAGCTATGAAATGTTAGATTGACAATACAGAAGATTATATGTGATGGATAATGTTTGTAAACGAGGATATGTCAGTATGGTTTGTTTTAATTTATATAAATATATGATCGCGTATATCATAGGTGAAAATTCAATAAAGATGATTAAAAATGAATTAAAGTTGCTATTTTACAGAATCAGACATCCCCAGGTTATCAGTTTCCTGATCACGTAACAATAGCAAGATGAGTTGCTGCACCAGGATTTGGTTACTTCTAGCTAAAGGATATAAAGATGAAATCTTCAGTTTGTCAGACTATAAGCTTTACTCTGGAAAGTCACCTATAGTACTACAGGCAAATGGTCTGACCAAATCAGGGGACATGAGTATTACCTTGTTAACCTTTGGAGATGTTTCTGAGTGCTATACGTTCTGCTGAGTTTACACCAGGCCTGTTGTCATGGAGAGTAATAAGTGTAGTCAGCATCAGAACTTCAGGATATAGCACCAGAAAGATGACTTCTTCTTCTTCTTTTGGCTTTTTCCCAGTTAGGGGTCACCACAGCGGATCGCCTGTCTGCTCATGATTGGCAGTGGAGTTTTATGGTGTCGAGTTGCCAGCCTGGCACCCAACCTTCCACAGAAGGCACATACACACGCACACACACCTAGGGCCAATTTGGAGTGTCCAGTCCACCTACAGCATGTCTTTGGGATGTGGGAGGAAACCCACGTGACCACAGCGAGGACTTGCAGACTACGCACAGAAGGGACCCCAGCCGAGGATCAAACCAGAGAACCTCTTGCTGTGAGGCGGCAACGTTAACTGCTGCACCACCGTGGCCGCCTAGGACCAGAAAGATGACTACCAAACAAAAAAAAAAACTCATCAGGAGAGAGCCTTAATGTGATGAGTCACTGTCAACGTCCTCCACTCTAGAAATAAGATTACAGCCTCCCTTGTCTAGAGTTAACATCTGCTGTAACATCACAATTTTATTGAAAATGGATCTTAGTTCAACCCATGTGATGTAAAGTGGCACATAGATTGAGACTGTCTATACCAAATCTCTCTTTTAACGCCCCTTAACAGCTGTAAATCTCTTCCATTTAAAAGAAAACTGTTTGACTTAAAAAATAGTAAGCTTCCTTCATGTTGCTCCTTGGTAGCTGAAGGAAACTGTCATATGTAGCCCTCTCCCCTTTAGCTTCTGATGCTGTAGAAGAAGTAAGTGGGTTTCTTAAAGGACAACCCAACTAGATTTGTACTTCTGTACTTCCTTATTAACATTAAATCAATTGATTAATTTTCAATCCAATGAAGCTCGGTTAAGGGTGAAAGCACTCATCTGTTTATTCAACAGTTGTGGCTTGTCTGAAGGCATACTATCTGAATGAAAATTAAAAAAAAATTGATAAGTTAGTGCTGATTGATTCTTGATATCGAGCAGCTGGCAACATACAGGACACAACAGTTACATTCTCTTAGAGATTCCAGCCTTCACTCATGTGGTATACATCAGTTCCAGATCAACAGTTGCTGCCACTGCGAAAGCAAAACCAGCCTACTGAACTTTGATTGCATCTTAAAGATAACTAAGAACAAGTAATAAAATTGTCTGTCCTCTTGCACATGATTTTTAATCCACAACAGGTGATTACAGTTAGTCATAGGTTAATAGGTGTTAATGGCCCTGGGGCCTTTACAAGCCTAGCCATAGGATTACCCTGGCATTGTGTCACCCAACCTTAGTTCCCAGTATCTCTGTGGAGTAGAGCCACTGGAGTTATCCCCGGGGTGAATTTTCTATTTCCCATCCACTTATCAAGATCCCTCTTGAAGAGGGTCAGCGAGGTGCTCTGCTTGACATGTATGGGAAGTCTATTCCATAGCATTGGCAGTCTCTAGGTTATGAACCTGGCCGTCCAGTATGTTCTGTTGATTGTGGTAATGAGGTTGAGGTCTGTGCAGCGTGTGGTGTGGAACGATTGGGATTTCTGTAGATGTAGCATTTCTAACAGAGCTGGGTTAGACAAACAGAGATCACCTCAAAGACAATATGAGACAGAGAGTAGTTGGAGTTGTTTTGAGTATGTCCATATAGGACAAGTGTTTAAGGCCTAGGATTCTTTTTGTGAGGTACTTTTGCATCCTCTCCAGTTGTTGCAGTTGTCTAGTGAGGTACATCCCAAATGGGGCATTGTACGCGATGATTGGCTTAATGAGGGAAGAGTAGAGGGAGACAGTGACCTCTTTCTTCCTGGATGCAAAACCCGTAGTAATGAGATGTGCCACATAAAAAGACTTTCTGACCACAGTGGCAACATGGTGATCAAAAGAGAGGTTGCTGTCAACCTGTGTTCCCAGATCTCTTACAACGCCTTCTGCGTTCAGTGGACTACCATCAATGTGGTAATTCATGGGAACCGGGTTTTTCCCAAAGGGGATAACGACATTTTTTGGCATTGAGCTTAAGGCCATGGTTCTGACACCAGTCGTTGGTCTCAGGCCATGCTGTAGGATGTCAACATCACTTGGGGAGTTAATAATAGCTCCCAACTTGAAATTGTCTGTGAACTTTGTCAGCCAGAGTCCCTTCGTGTTGGCCTAGACTTCCGAGAATTAGATACCAAACAGGAGAGGACCCAGGACCGAACCATGGGGGACTCCACTCATGACTAGTCGCCAGTCTGACTTGGAGTCAGCTACTTTCACGCTGTGGGTTCTATCCGTGAGCCAGTTTGCAACCCACCTAGTGATATAGGGGTTGATGCCTAGCTTAGTGAGTTTTTCTATGATTCCTGAGTGGGAAATGATATCAAAGTGAAAAAAGTAAGCAAAAACTACTCGCAGGGGTACGGTTGGCCAGAAGGTAAGCTGTATGAACCACCTTGCCTTCATCCACAGCTCTGGTGACTGATTCAAAGAAGTCGACCGAGTTGAACAGGCATGATCTACCCTTCACAGAACCAAACTATGTGGATCCAGTGTTTGGAGATTCCCTATAGCCTTGTTTATTAGGTCCATGATGACGTGTTCCATAGCTTTGCATATCAGACTCATCAGGCTAATGGGGCGATAGTTCCCAGGGTCTGTAGTCACTCCTCGTTTGTGGAGATGGATGACTGTAGCAGTGTGCCATTCGGCAGGGACAAGGCCTGAGGTGAGGCTATAATTGAACAGGGTACACAGGTGAGGTGCCAGTTCACTCTGTAGTTCATATAGAACACAGCCAGAGATATTGTCATGTCCCATAGAAGCTGTATTCTTGGCCTTGGACAGTGGTGTTTTAACCTGTGCAGCAGTAATACTGAGTGCCTGGCAATCTACTGGTACTGTGGTCCTTTGGTGGGGGGAGAGGAGTAAAGTTGGCACTGAATCTGTCAGCCAGTATATTGGCAATATCTGTTGGCTCGGTATAGGAGGTACCATTGTGCAGTAGCTCAGAGCAAATCTGGGTATTGCCATGGAGATTCTTTACATAACTATAGAAGGCCTTGTGATTGTTTTTACTGTCTGCTGCAATTCTGTTTTCATAGCTAGCTTTAGAGGATTTGATGAGGAATCTCAACTTTTGTTGAGGCTGATAAGGGAGTTTTTCCAGTCTTGGGACTTCACCTAATTCTGCATCAGTTTCCTCCTTCTGTTGTAGAGTTTGTTTATGGCAGGAGACCGCCAGATTGGCTTCCTTTTTTTGGATGAGAGTTTCTTGGTTCTATTGGGTATGGCGAGATCCATGCATTTGTGTACGTGTTCGTACAGTGCATTGGTGTATGATTCGGCAGTCATGCAACTATTCCCCATTTGCATGGGTGCCTTGAAGTTAGCCACCTCTGTTTTAGGAGTCCAAAGTTAGCTTTGGATAAGTTTTTCATGGTGGTTACCTTTGCGAGGGGTGGGAGGGATGTGGATTTCCAAGGTGTTTAGCTTGTGGTCGGTACTAACCAGGGAGGATCTGACTATTGGTGTAGAGCAGTGGTCGCCCATGTTAGTAATGACCAGGTCAAGGATGTTGTAACCTCTAGTGGGGATAAGAATGAGCTGGTCCAGGGCATTGGAATTAATGAACTCCAGGAAACTTTGGGCAAGTGTATTGGTACATGAGTAGTTTTCCCAGTTAATGGAGGGGTAGTTGAAAGTGCCTGGTATGAGAGTGTTAGTTTGGACCGTAATATTCTCCAAGGTGCTTAGGAACGTGGAGTGTGAGTCTTGCAATATGGTTGGGGACCTGTAGCAGGCTGTCTTACCCAGTGTTAGCTGCACCTGAAGTGTTTCTGATGTGTTATGTTGGGCTACCAGTCTGGAGGTCTGCATCCTCCTTTATGAATATGGAAACACCACCACCTTTGGAGCTTCTGTCCAAGTTCTGGGGCTAAAAGGTGTGGAAAGAGTTATAGCCTGGTAGTGTAAGGGTGCTTTCTGCTGCCTTGAACCAGGTCTCTGTTACAGCATAAATGTTGATGTTCTCCATTTTAAAGAGTGCTTCGAGCAAGTGCATTTTGAGATTTAGACTTCTAGCGTTGAGCAGCATGACCCTCAGATTGCATTTGTTTGTAGCTGTTACAGTGGTAATTTGGTCCTTGGAACACTGCCTAAAAAGGCACTATAGGGGTGGCAAGAGCCTTGGCCAGTATCCGGAAGCCCAGGGGTGACAGATGCAGGCCATCTCTGGCAAAGCATCGAGGTCTATCAGTCATGTCATCCCAGGCAGACAGATACTGGATCCCCTTAGAGTGACACCAGAAACTTAGCCAGTTGTTGAAATCAATCATTTTCTGCTTGTACTGTGGTATCATTCTGGGTGATGGTAGGATGCTGCTCGGGACTAGGGTCATACCTGCCTGGGCTACATAATCCAAGAACTCCTCTTCCATGTCTCTTTTCATGCAGTCCAGGGAGGTATGTCTCAGGTCATTCACACCCACATGTACAATGACTGAGTCATATTTGTACCTGTTGTTGAGAGACCTGAGTGCGTGCATTATGTGGCTGATCCTGGCACCTGACAGGCAGATGACTGTTACTTTCTTTTTATTCATCCTAGTGAGTGGGACATCAGTGTGCCTCACTATAGAGTCACCTATAACTAGTGTGTTGGGTATGCTGTTTTGACTTAGTGGCTTTGGTTGAGTGGCACAGTGTTTAGGAGAGTTATGGAGGTCTCTGCTGTTTGGGTAGATTTTTATTGAGATCATCCAAGAAAGTGGGTGTGTGGTTTGTGTTTTTATGTGAGGGCAGTACTGGTGTGTGTGTGTTCTGGATGGCTATGTGTTCCATGTGGTGTGGTGCAACTGTTGACCTTCTCCTCTTGAACAGCTTTTCCGGTCTTGGATGGAGAGTGCATGGCTTCCAATTTGGATATATAAGTGCATCTCTCGCAAGTCTGAGTGTTGAGAGATAAAAGGAGAGGGTTGTTGGTGTACATGAGGCAGTTGCTACATTGCCTCAGGATGTCCACGTTCACCAGGATAATAGGAGAAAGCACAGGGAACTGAACTTTAGACATGCCTGGAGGGGTGGGTATTAATAAGTACTGGAGCTGTAGACCATTTAGTGCTGATAGTACTTTTGTGTGCTACACTAACTGCTACAAGAAGTCTGGTAAAGTGCTTGACTAATAAGCTAGTAAAAGTGCAAGAGAGGAGAACAAACAGATCTAAGGAAAAAATTGAAGAACAGACTTTGGCGCCTCTCAGAAGCTTACAAACTGTCCTGGATATAGCAAATTTGTATCTGGACTAGACTAGTTACAGGAAAGGTGGGAAAAGAGTGCAAATGCAGGCTTTTAATCCATAAAGTTGAAAGAGAGGGAGACTGCCCAAACAGCCAATAAACTACAATTTCTGCGCCAGAATACACTCCTGTTGTAGATAGGCTTACCACTCCCACTGCCAAGCTAGAAGGCTTCCCTCCAACACAGAAAGGCTTGGAAGGGGGGCTCAGAAGCTGAGAAACAGTCCTGGATACAGCAAATCTGTATCTGGATTAGACTGGTTATAGGAAAGGTGGGAAACAAGCGCAAATGTGGGCTTTTAAATCAGAAAGTTGAAAGAGTGCTAGATGGCTACCTAGTGCTTACCACTCACACTGATAAGCTAGAAGGCTTCCCTCCAACACAGAAAGGCTTGGGGGGGTTCAGAAGCTTACAAACAGTCATGGATACAGCAAATCTGTATCTGGGTGACACTAGTTACAGGAAAGGTGGGGAACAGGCGCAAATGCAGGCTTTTAAACCAGAAAGTTGAAAGAGATGGAAAAACTGCCCAAACGGCCAATAAACTACAATTTCTGGGCCATAAACCACTCTTGTGGTAGATGGTGCTTACCACTTTCACTGATAAGCTAAGAGGCTTCCCTCCAACACAGAAAGGCTTGGGAAACAAGCTTAGAATTTATTTTTTTGCAATTAAATTAACAAATTACTAAAAACAAGTACAGAAGGCAGTAAATTAGGAGGCTACTAACAAGCAGTAATAAGTGCAGAGTAAGAGCAACTGAACAGATAAGAGCACACAGAACAGCAAACTAAAACAGTTATAGTAAGAACAGCTGAATAAAGTATATTTTTTTTCTGAGGGGGAAGAGAGCAAGATTAAGAGGCTCTCCAAATGCTCTCTTTGTACACAGTAAATAAAGCTGAAGAGATGGGACTAGTAGGAGTGTCTGAAATCAAAATATGATCTCACTGTACTCAGTTGAGTGAACAAATGAGATGGGCCTAGAAGGAGTGTCCAGACACAAATTTACAAGAGGGGTGTGCAATTTCAAAGCCACCAAGATTAACACCACAACATGAACAGGGAGGGCAGGTGAGGAACCAACTGTAGAGACAGAGAGACCGCAATATTCAATTCAGTTAATATTCACTGAAAAAATAAATAAAATGCAGTACTATATGAAAAAAAGTGCAGATAAAAGGGTACTTAATTTAGCTTATACGTACAATTGATTGCAGATTAATCTTAGCCAGCCAAACAGCTCAGATATTTAGCAGAAATAACACAAGATGTAACACTTATATGGCAAGACAAACCCCCTAGGTTAGGAGTTAAACACAGAATATCACCCCCTTGCTGATATCACCATAGGTCCATGCTGCAACTGAATTACAACAGATTGCAGAGTTCAAGTCATTAACAAGCCAACAAACTGCCATTCTGCAAAGCAGTTAGCTAAATAAAAAAACAAAATGAAGGCACAGCTGATCACAGACATATATCACATGCACATGTGCGTATACACACACACACACACACACACTTTGCCGTTTTTGTGTGGGTGTTTCATTTAGATTCCACTACTTTCTTCTGAGTTGCTGGTTTAGACATGAAGATTGGAAAGGCAGATTTTCCGTTTTTATTTGTATCTGCTAAGCCTGAAGATGTCTGTTTACTTTCAATGTGGTTAAAGCCCAATGAGTTATCTGTGGGACCCTGGGCATTGTTTTGTTGCTGCTGCAGTCACTGCAGATCCTCCTGAGGATAAGCAAATTTTTGAACCTATACGCAGGATTATTTTCAAATATACCAGGCAGAAAAGCCTGCTAACAGTCTCTGATCACAGGGAACAACTGTGCTGTTCACTGCCAAGGGTGGGTGGAATAGCCATTTTGAAAAAAAATATCATCTGACCTCCCAGAATGCATTTTTTACTTGGCTGCTAGAGTTGAGTTAATGTCTGCTCCAAAGTGGACCAAGATATGAAGAGATATCCACTATGCTATTCCAGCTCCCTGCACAAAGACTTGATGCCCTTGCTCTATCATAATGTTGTCCTGGGGAGACCATTCCATTTTGCAAAGTACCTTTGGATTTAGGCTTCACAGTCCTGGGCTTCCTTGCTGTCTGTGACCCATATTACCGGCATATTCTGCGTGCTCAGTTCACAGCAGCAGTCTTTTTATCTCTCAGATAGTCACATTTGGCTTCCAGTTCAACCAGCCCGGAATGTAAAGCTTCATTTTTTGTTGCAGATCCATTATTGCGTCCAGGTGTTCAAAAAGGGCACCATCAACCACTGCCTCCCTGATGCCGTCTTTCTGTGTAAAGTCTTCCATTTTAGAGTTAACCTTCTGAATTTATGTCAAAATCAACTCCAGAGAAGCCGACGGTACTTTCTGGAAACTAGTAGCTAGAGGTAAGTCAGTATTAGGTGAGCTTTGGGGTTGCATTGTTAAATCTGATAAAGGCACTATCTTCCTTCCTGTCAGGGTACCACATCAAGTTTAATTTTCTCTTATTCCTCTTGTCCATAGAAGACATCTGATCTGCTGTGGTAGTTTCACCAGGATAATCCACTTTTTAACACAATATAATCTTCTGATTTATGCATTTCTCATTTTTTTTTCTGGAAGTAGAGCTCCCAAATTAAAGTCCTACCATTCAGAGTTCTACACTGGAGGTCCAACATTCCAGTTCTTAAGTGTGAGCTCCATCAGTACTTTAACCAGAGCGATCTTCACAGATGGAAAAAAGAATTGAGAGATTATTTACTGAACTAGTATTTTTCTGTAAAGCCTTTTGATTTTGGTGAGCCTTCTAGTTCACCTCAGCAAATTCTTACTCCAGCTACTAAAAAGACATCAGCACAGAGAATTTCCTCCCTTCCTAAGATAACGAAGGAACTTTGTAAAATTATTTTGTTCCAACTTTTCCTTCAAGAACTTCTGTGGTGGAAAAAAATTGCTGTTAATCAAATATTAAGTTTTGCTGATTCACTTAAAATACGACTGTAGCTAGCTGCTGAGGCTTCCACCACCCTAGCCCATGTACTTCTGGCTGGCTACCCCAAGATCAGACCATAATATATCTGTACCCACCTTAGATTATGATAAACTTGCAGAAGTCATATACAAGACAGCTGCTCTGAAGCTTCACTTCTGCCCCCTTCTGTACTTCACTGAGAGTTATCCTGATTTTACTTTTGTTCTGGTGTCTGCTTTTTTGTTGCTTATAATTCCATCATCAGCTCCTCAGACTTTTTTTTTAAACGATCATCAGTCATCATGTTGCTGACGTCACTAGTCCAGGAGCACAGTCATTTAAACTCCAAGTGCAGAGTATATAGACTCTGAAGTAGAGGAAACAGCCTGTCATTCTCATAGAAATGTTGGTTGTAATCCTGGCCCTCAAAGTCTTCAAACCAGCCTGCAAACTAGGAGTTCTGCTGTTAACTATAGACAGCACCTTAGTCATGCTGTGTAAACAAGGAGAGGGGAGATTCATACATACCCTGTATGCACACTGCATGTGCACTATCACTGATGAGTCTTAGGGCATTGTATACCAACTCAAACCTCAACCACATGGTGAATATTCACAGCAGATCACCCACTAGCAGACATGAATGGTATCAGAGCAGATCCATCGTAAAAAAAGACTAAGGAAAAGTTTGGAAATACCAGAGGTAGACTTGTTACTACCTCTCCCTACACATACTGCTTTGATAATCTTTCCACATATATTGAATTGTACTGCATCAATCATCTGCATGAAGAATATAATACAGTTGTGTTAGTGCAGCCACTGTAAAAGTAACTGTTCATCATATGAATCACTGGTGCAGTAGCCATAAACACTGGGACTTATGCAGAAGACCGGATATCTGACCCAACTTCCAGAACTGTACATACGTCCCCTTTTTGGGTTGACTCCAACTTCCCCTGTATGTCAACATGCACCTGGTATAAGAGTGGGATCAGGCAGCACCTTATTCTGTGTTTTTTTCACCATTGTTAATATTTTTACTAAATGCGACCGCATCATCAATCCAGTGGTTTAGCTTGTACTGTGGAAGTGGCAGATAAGTACACCATTTAAGAAAATTAGTATTTTTCTTTATTGACATTGTTTTTGTGTTACTCTTCTGGGCAAGATCATGTATCACTCACCTATTTGTGTTTTGTCCATCCAGGAAATAGTATTTAATTGCATGTGTGAGACGTAAATTCCAACACAGTAATTTCAGTACTCTTCATGTCTTCTGTGTGAGACCCCCTCATGATGCTTCTTCATGTAGCTTTTGTGCTAGTTTTAGTAAGACTATCATTAGGTGAAGGTAAGCAACTGTTAAGGCTTGTTTATGGAAAAAAGGTCTGGTGGCCCATTCTAGTAGTTGCCCCCCCCATTTGAGCAGGTTTCTGCTTGTTTGGGCATCGCACAGCACCAGTGCCGTGCAATTGTGTGCCATAGCTGGACCGATAATTTTGACAGTTTTTTCCTTAGATACAGCTATAGTGCTTTAGTGTAGTCCTCATCTTTAGTACATTTCCGGTCTAAGAATATTCCTAATGTGCTGTGACCTGTTAAACCACCAGCCAAAAACCGATCAGAAATGTCCATCTACAGAGCACCTCCTAGATCAGCCCTGAAAGCACCTCCATTGTGATAACAGTTCTTCAAACCTAGCATTATGGACAATTGGACTACCCTTGTTTCTCCTGTCAGCTTTGTTGACTTGGGTCTCATGAGGCAGTGTAGCAACTGCTTCATGTACACTGACAGCCGTCTACTAATAACTCACTCTAGTACAGAGTACGAGAGATGCATCTACACCAAGAATCTGAAATCCCTGCTGTCTTGCACTCGAAACAGTAACACTTTAGAGGTTGTCAACTCACCCCCCACTACTCATGCACACAGTATGCATTCAACACATAAATTTACATATGCTGAGGTTCTCTCAAAAAACTTACCAGAACACCAGAGACCTCCAAAGCACAAGACTGCTACAATTAACACAGTTCCCACAGCACCCAAGACACATAGCAACGTCAGTGTCTCACCTACCAAACCTTTTAGGCATAACACTCAAAAAACAAATTTTTTTGTCATTGGAGACTCCATAGTGAGATACATGGATGTCCCACTCACCAGGTTCGATAATGAGAAAGTCACGGCCTGCTTCATGTCTGGTGCCAGGGTTCATCAGATCACACATGCACTCAGGTCTCTTGGCAACAAGTACCATTATGAGTCTGTCGTAGCTCATGTTGGAGTGAATGACCTGAGACGTACCTTACTGAACTATATGGAGAGAGACATGATTAAGCTCTCCGAGTATGTGTCCCAGGCAGGTACATCCCTAGCCTTGAGCATTATATTACCCTCACCTAGAATGATGCCACAGTATAAACAAAAACTGATTGTTTTCAATAATTGGCTTAGTTTTTGGTGTCATTCAAAGGAGATCCGGTTTCTCTCAGTCTGGGATGACATGGTTGACAAACCTCGTTGCTTTGCCAGAGATGGTTTGCACCTGGCACCACTAGGCGCTTGGCTGCTAGCAAAGGCTCTTTCCTCCCCCATAGTGCCTTTTTTTAGGCAAGGTTTCAAAAACAAAATTGCTGACGTGAAAATTGCCAGCCATAACAAAATAAGGGTTATGCTGCTAAACGCTAAGAGCTTAAATCAAAAACTGCACACCCTGGAAACACTTCTATCACTGGAGGATGTAGATGTCTGTGCAGTCACATAAACCTGGTTCAAGGCATCAGAGTACCCTGGCTTTGCAAGGCTACAATACCTTCCACACATTTGGACCGCAAAATGCATGTGTGAGAACCAAAGGAGGTGGTGTTCTATCTATATAAGAGATAGATTCATCTCACGACTAGTTAGACTGGACAACTCCATGGAGTTACTCCAGGTTCAGATTACTGTGGGTATAAGCCCCATTCAGGTCATAGCTATACATCCCCTTCCATGGATCATGATGCTCAATGTGCAAGAGACCTACTTAACTGGAGTCAGACCATATATTGCCAAACACTCTAGTCATGGGGGATTTTAATTATCCAGCCATCAACTGGGAAACCTACTCTAGCCCAGACTCATTAGCAAAAAATTTCCTTGACTTTGTTAATTCAAATGTCCTGGAACAAATTGTTCAAAATCCAGCATGCGGAATAAACATACTAGATCTGGTCCTCATTAACACGACAAACAGATGCATCATTGCAACTGTCGGACCCTCATTAGTTAAATCTGACCGCAAATCAGTCGCCTTAGAACTGGCACTGACACCAGAACTCACAAAGGGTGAAATCAGACTAAAAAACTTCACCAAGGCAAACTATGCCCTCCTAGGGGAAAGTATAAATGCATTCCAAGCCCCACCCCCAGCTGGAAGTGGTAACTACACCAAAGCTTATACTAAAGCCCTGTACAATCACTTGTATAAGTGTATAGACTCATCTGTTCCAGAGAGAATCAAAGCCAAAGTCCCAGGTAAAAACAAGCCACCCTGGTGGACATCCATCATCAACAAACTTTACAACAAGCTGTCGTAAGAAAACTAAGGTGAGGCCCCAGGAATGGAAAAGCACCATCCTCAGCCTCAACAGGCAAATAAGACAACATGTCAAATCCTCTAAGGGTATCTTTGAGAAAAACCTGGCAATCACAGCCAAGGATAACCATAAGGTCTTTTACAGCTACATACATAGCCTAAAAGGTAGGACCCAAGCATGTGCTGAACTAGTGACTAATGGTATCACACCCACTGATCCCGCAGAGATAGCAAACCTGCTAGTGGACAGATTTGGTGAAAGTTTCACTGCCTTGTCCTCTCCAAACTTATCACAAACCTTGCCCCCAACTTCCCCCCACCCTACATATCTGAAGAGCAGGTCATTAAAGCCTTGTCTAAGGCAAAAACACAGCCTCTATGGGACCAGACAGCATCCCAGGCTGTCTTCTAAACAAACTAAAACATAAACTAGCATCACCATTAAGTACGTTATTCAGTCACAGCCTAACCACAGGCTTTGTTCCTGCAGAATGGAGAATAGCAACAGTTAGTCTCCTCCACAAAGGTGGCTTAGCAGCAGACCAGGGAATTATAGACCCATAAGTCTGACCAGCCTCACCTGTAAGGTCATGGAACATGTCATCATGGGCCTCATAAATAAAGACATAGGTGACCCCCAAACCCTTGATCCGACCTGGCTTCGTCAAGGGCAGATCTTTCCTGTTAAACCTGGTGAATTTCTTTGAAAATGTGACCAGGGCCATTGACGAGGGCAAATCTGTGCCTCAATGTGGCAAAGGCTTTTGACATAATCCCACATTCAGGGATAACCAGTAAACTTAGCAAACTGAATGTAAACTTCTTTGTTGTAAGATAGGTTGCCAACTGGCTCACAGATTGGTCACACACTATCAAAGTGGGTGACTCCACATCAACCAGCAGACCTGTCACCAGCAGGGTGCCACAAGGGTCAGTACTGGGTCCCCTACTGTTTGGTATGTACTTCTTAGAAGTTCAGGCCAAAACTAAGGGGCTGTGGCTGACCGAGTTTGTGAATGACTGCAAACTGGGTGCAATTATCAAATCCCCAAATGGTGTCAGTATACTTCAGGATGGTCTTATGCATACCAACGGCTGATATCTTAGTCACAGTCTTAAACTGAATGCAAAGAAATGCAGGTGATCTCTGCCTAACATACAAAGCTATGTCAAACCCAGAGCTGTTGGACATGCTCCACTTAAAGAAATCCCAATCCCTCTGAGCTACACGCTCACCAAAATAAACAGAACATGCCGGAGGGATAGATTCCTGTCCCAGTGACTTCCCATACTCTGGAATAAACTACCTATCTATATCAAACAAAGCTCCTCATTAGCACTCTTCAAGAAAAATCTTGATGATTGGATGGGAAATAGGAAATTCACCCCAGGGATCACCTCTGTGGCTCTGCTCGACAGTGGCACAGGAAAATAATTTTCTTAAGTGGCAAAACCCAGGGTACCTTTTTGGCTGGGCTTGTATAGGCCCCAGGGCCGATAGCCTAGTACTTACCTATGAACCTATAAGAATTGGTTCCAACCACTTTGCAGATGTGCAGACATGCCATTAAGTGAAGCTTAGATGCTGTTAATGCAGCATCCTGGGCTACTAACATGTGGTCAGTGATTAAGATTCAAGCCTGGCTGAGTATCTGGCCCCCTGCCAGAGAATGTTAAAACAGTTCTTTGTTGTCTCTAGACAAGAAAGAGATCTTCTTGCACCCTTCCATGGGCATTTTAAGATGCTAGAGAAAAGCAATAAATGGTTCAATCAGGCCCCCCCATACCAGTATAATAGAAGAGTTACCTCTCCATAACAGAAGTTTATTACCCTAACTACGGGAAGGGTAAGCAGGCAAAGGGTGAGAAGGACTTTCAGAAGAGAAAATGGCAAGGGAATTAGTCAGAGAAGGCTGGGGACCCTTAGGACTAAGACTTAGGCAGTAACCAGTCATAACTACTTCACACATCTCTCTCTCTCTCTCTCTCTCTCTCTCTGCCTTCTCCATCTTCACCCAAAACATCTTTTCACCCCTTATTACCCCCCTTGCAAACTGAACAAAGAAAAAATAGGCCATTTTTGCAAACACGTGAAAGAAAAGAACAGACTGATGGGTTTTGCAGGTATTATCCCTGAGATACAAAATGCATTTCCTGTCTAAAAACAGAAATGTTAAGTTGTCTATCTCGCCTTCATTCTTGCTGGATGGGTTCGGAGCCGACCTCGGCTCCACTGCCACTCTAAAAGCTCGAGAGTTGGTTCCACCGGCTCGAGGCTCCCCTTATATCCCACAATGCTAGGCGAGAGTTACCCCAGATCTCGTTTGCCGCTACAGCTTCGAGGTTGGTTGCTTCTACCGGTTCCTGGTGAGTGTTACTTTTTACTTGTAAAAGTTACTCTTTTAAACCCCTTTTAAGTTAATTTTCTTTCTTAGTTAGTGTAGATACAAAACTTTATCCCCGACCCCAAAATTTTTCCGTTTCTTTACAAAGAACCTTTGGTTCTTCCTTTGGGCCCTTAGGCCTTCCCTATCCCTAGTGGAGTGTTTGTGTTTCTTGTAGTTTACTTTAATTTTAGTGTACTTTAATTCTAGTATTACTACTAAAATTATTATTTTTTCCTGACAGGGTATAACTTGTGTGTTTGGGTGTGTGTTTGTGTACACCTGTCAGTCAGGGATATGTCTAAAGAAGCAAAGGTCTCTGGATTCAAGAAGTGTGATGCGTGCTGTCAGAAAATGTCTCTGACAGACGCTCACACTTCTTGTGTCTATTGTCTGGGGCCTTTGCACCTGCAGGACTCCTGTGCTGTGTGCCATGGCTTCAGCCCCAGGGTCCTGCAGGAAAGAAAAAACAAGTTAATTCTTAGAGGCTTACTGAAGCCAGAGGATTCCCTGTCAGTTTCAACAGGGAAGCCCTCTAAGGCATCGAGGTCTTTGGCTCCGGCTTCTGAGCCGAGACCTCAGGTTGCTCAACCTTTGCCTTTATCGGCTCCGGCTGGAGCCGATAAGTCTCAGTCCACAGTTTCTGTGGCTCCCTCGGCTCCGGCTGGAGCCGAGGTTATTGAGGTACCCGTGTCGGCCCCGACCAGACCTTCGGAGCCGACAACTAGAAAGAGGTCTAGGTCACCATCTCTTGGCTCCGTTCATTCGGCTCCAGGATCTCCCCTGCTGTCTGAACGGAGCCAAAGGTCTCATTCCTCTAGGTCATCGAGGCTGTCCGATCATGACCTTCAGAGGGTAGTGAGTCGACTACTTAAGTCCGAGGCACTAGCCCAGATGCTTCAGAGCCCGACTCATCAGTTGGTGCCTGCCCGGTCCATCAACTTTTTCCTCCTTCGACTCTTTTGAGTTCGGAGCCGGGTCGGGGAACCGAGACTGTGATTGCCGGGCCGAGACAATTGTCTTCGGCTCCGTCGTCGCTTTTCTTCTTTGGAAGAATCTCGGCGCCGGACTTCCCTCGTCGGCTCCGAGGGGTGAGTGGCATCGGACCCTTGTCCGACCCCCTCTCCCTCTCGGGCTTGGCGCTGGTGAGTTCGGCTCCGACATCGGCCTCGAGCCATCGCTGTCGGTGCCGAGGGGGTTCTTAGCTCCTCGGAGCGGGGACCTCTGGCTCTGCCTGACAGGGGTGCATTCGAGGTCATGCGGAGTGTGTTAGAGCCTGGCTCTACTCCACAGTCGGCTCCGTCCGCCCCTCCCTCTATGCTGCCTCAGGGTAAGTCGACTCACTCCCTCATCCCGGACCGCAGAGAGCCAGCTCCTCAGGAGCCCCTGTGGGGATTTCATCCTCTTCCGAGGCCTCTCCTGATTTGGCAGAAGAGCCCCTCGGAAGAGGAAGTGCAAGAGGAAACACATTGACTCACCTGAGTCTATCACGTCAGACACAGATCTGGATGATTCTGAGGGTTCCCCGTTCCCCTTCTGAAGATGTCTCATTTGCAGACATTCTGGAGATCCTGAAACAGAGGGAAATTGGCCAGCCCTCAACCCTTCGGAGGACGAATCTGTGTATCTTGAGGCGTTTGGCTCTCGTCCTTCCACCTCCTGGGTGTCCCCCTTGACCCCCTCATGCAGGTGGTTGCTAAGAAGGCATGGACGGCTCCTGATTCAGTGGACCCCACTCCCAGGAGACCCTCTAAGTTCATCACAGCTCCATCAGACAAGCAATTTTATCAAAAGGAGTTTCTGTGGATGCTATGGTGGTAGCTGCTGCCACAAAGAAGGAACTGGCTGATCCTTCAGTGCCTGTCCATCCACCTAACAAGGAATCTAGGTCCATGGATAGGTGCGGAAGCGGATGTTCTCCTCAGCGACATTTACCATGCGTCGCTGAACTACCTGTGCCATTTCACTCGTCTTCAAAGGGACTTGATCAAGGAAGCGAGTGAAATGTTAAAGGATCCTACAGCTGCGGGTTTCAAGAAAAATGAACTCGCAGCTGGCTACCCTTAATTCCATATCCAACTCCTCCATGCGCCTCCTCTCTTATGCGGCCGATGGAGCGAGCAGAGCCGCAGGGACAGGTGTAGCCTTACGTAGGCACGCCTGGATGCAGCTATGCAATTTTGGACCCTTTCAAGGCGTCTTTCACGAACTCCCCTTTTGATGGATCATCTCTCTTTGGTCCTCAAGTGAAAGAAACCCTGACTAGGTGCGAGACTGATGGCAAGACCCTTTCTGCCGTCGGAGTCCGTTGACTCCTTCTAGGCCTTACCCCAAAGGCCAGAAGGGTGGGAAGATGTGGTTCCGTAAACAATCTCAAGGGACTTCGCCTGACGACAGAGTCGTTTCCTACCAAAGGCAGAGGTGGGAATAACAATGGTAGACGTAAGCCCTAGGGGCAGGGGGTCCGCAGGACCAGGGCAATCGGGGAGCCTTTCCTGTCAAGCCCTTTCAGCATCCCTGGTGTTGCCCGACTGCCCATCTTCGAGGCAGTCGGGGAAGATTGTCACTGTACCCAGAAGCCTGGCTATCCCTGACTCAAGACAAATGGGTACAGTCCATCATTTCCGAAGGCTATTCTATCCCCTTTCTTCGTTTTCCAAATCAGTCAAAAATCCCTTCCAGATGTTCCACCGGCTCAAAGGGATATAGCAGCTTTGGAAATTTCAAAACTGCTTGCAAAAAGAGCAATTCAGTCAGTGCCAGCAGACCAACAAGGATCCGGAATCTACTCAAGGTTCTTTTTAGTTCCAAAGAAAACAGGGGACTGGAGACCGATTTTGGATCTCAGTGTCTTGAACAAATCAGTCAAGAAAACAAGATTTTGGATGGTCACGCTGCAATCCATTCTTCCCCTTTTGGGCAAAGGAAACTGGATGTGCTCTATAGACCTTCGGGATGCGTACTATCACATAATAATGAACAGATGCTCCAGAAGATTCCTCCGCTTCAGGCTGGGAACCAGTCATTTTCAGTTCAGGGCCCTGCCCTTTGGTCTCACCACTGCCCCGGTGTTTACCAAATGCATGGCAGTGGTAGCTTCTCACCTGAGACGACAAGGATTCCAGGTGTTTCCATATTTGGACGACTGGCTTCTCACAGCTCCCACCAAGCATCTCCTTCTGATGGCCAGAGATTATACTTTTCGCATTTGTCAAAAACTGGGTATTTCAATAAATTGCGCAAAGTCTCTTTTGTCGCCTTGTCGCACTATTACCTACATAGGCAAATTTAGATACTATAAACATGTCTGGAAGGCTAGCGAACCAAAGGATATCAGACATTCACAAATTGGTGTCACTTCTTCTCAACAACAACAGAGTCAAAGCCAGGTTAGTTCTAAAGGTGTTGGGAATCATGGCAGCGGCCATACCTCTCCTTCCATTGGCCAGATACCACATGCGGATCCTTCAGTGGATGCTTTTTACTCAATGGTCATACCAGGAACTTCCAATGTCTCACACCATTATGATCATAGCGTGCAAAAGCATCTCATGTGGATGTCTTCCCCCCAGCTCCTGTTGGGAAGACCATTTGTTCCACCTCCTCCGGTTGCTACTCTGACAACGGATGCCTCCCTGATCGGGTGGGGGGGGCATTATCAGGGCAGGACAGTCCAGGGCACATGGCAACCAAACGAATGCCACTTGCACATAAATGTTCTGGAGATGAGAGCAGTGCTTTTAGCGTTGCAAGCCCTTCAAGA
Source organism: Protopterus annectens (assembly GCF_019279795.1). Lineage (NCBI taxonomy): Eukaryota > Metazoa > Chordata > Ceratodontiformes > Protopteridae > Protopterus > Protopterus annectens. The sequence goes on along the minus strand of NC_056737.1, from coordinate 180,757,745 downwards.
CTCTCTTCCCTTGGGAACGATTGCAATCCAGACAGACAATATGTCTGTAGTGTGGTACATCAACAAACAAGGCGGAACCAGATCATACCCTGTGTCGAGAAGCACTCAGACTGTGGCAATGGGCGATTTCTTCTCAGCGTTTTCTGATAGCAACACATCCCGGAAGTCCAATCACATTGCGGACAAGTTGAGCAGAGCTATACTCATGCCTCACGAGTGGTCTCTGAAAGACTCTGTAGTGAGAGAAATCTTTCTCAAGTGGGGTCAGCCTTGCTGCGATCTTTTGCTACTCCCCAAAACAGCAAGTGCAGAGAATTTTCACTCTATTCCTTTACCAGGCCAACCCAGCAGGGACGCTCTAGTCCAAGTTTGGCCCCGGGACTTCTGTATGCATTTCCTCCTTTCCCACTGATCTCTCAAGTAATACAGAAAGCTATCGCTCAGAAGGCCTCATTGATCCTCATTGCTCCTTACTGGCCTCGACAAGTGTGGTTCCCCTTTCTACATCAATTTCTTTTGCAGCGACCGTGGAATCTGGACCTAGTTCCAGATCTTTTGATCCACCAGTCGGGTCAGTTTCATCGCTCCCTCCCATCTCTGAACCTCACTGCTTGGTTCCTCCAATTCCAACCGTAGCCAGGCTTCCTCAATTATCTCACTCTGTTAGAGATATATTGATAGCTTCCCATAAATCTTCCACTCGAAAGATTTATTTGAGTAAGTGGAAACGCTTCTCATATTGGGCACAAGCAAAGGACATAGATCCTTTCACCGCTTCCATCCAACTAGTCCTTGATTTTTTAGCTGAACTCTTCCATGCAGGTTCATCTCCATCTACTCTTAAGGTTCAATTGGCAGCTATTTCTAACTTTCATGTGGGTATTTCTGAATCTGCCTTAATGTCCCACAAACTTTGCAAAGCTTTTTTGAAAGGAGTTTTTCTTCTCAGACCTCCTATAAGAAATCCTCCTTCTCCTTGGGACCTAAATTTAGTTCTTGCTTCTTTGATTCTTTCCCCTTTCGAACCTGCAGCTTCATGTTCCTTGAAATTATTATCATGGAAAACTCTTTTTCTGGTGGCTATTACATCAGCCAGAAGAGTTTCAGAACTCCAAGCACTCAGTTGTCGTCCTCCTTATCTGTTGTTCCATAAGGACAGAGTATCCTTGCGAACTAACCCGTCTTTTTTGCCTAAGGTGGTTTCAACATCAAATCTAAACCAAAGCATTGACCTCCCTGTCTTTTTTCCAGAGTATTCCAATAAGTCTGAACAAAAGTTACACTGCCTGGATGTTCATCGTCAATTAAGGTACTACTTGGATAGAACAAAACAATTCAGAAAATCTGATCAGCTGTTTGTCTCCTATCACGGAAAGCAGAAAGGGACTTTCAGTTTCAAAGGTATCATTATCCAGATGGCTAACATCTTTGATTTCCCTGGTATATGAGATTAGACAACAGAAATTGCCTAATAAACCTAAAGCCCATTCCACCAGAGCTTTGGCTACTTCTTTAGCCTTCCAAGACAGACTGCCTATTGACACCATTTGTGCAGCGGCTACTTGGGCTACTCCTCACACTTTTATTTCTCATTATAAGTTGGATTTAGCTTCTAGGCATAGAGCTAACTTTGGTTCCACTGTTCTCAGGAGTCTGTTTCGTTAGGCCACCGGGACAAGGTGCTAGGGACGGTCCCATCCAGCAAGAATGAAGGCGAGATAGACAACTTAACATATAGAAGTTATGTTCTTACCATAACGTTCCATGTTAGTTGTCTTCTCGCCTTCTTCTTGCGCCCCACCTCCTTCCCTGGCCTGGACAGACCTAGAGGAGTTGTGATCGTGACCTCTCTTTCTACCACCTCTTTCTTAGTCATATGCTATTTTGCATATTTCTTGGTTCAGGATGTAGGTCACCCTTCTTTCTTCCTGTTGTTAGAGGTGGACTCTGTTTTACAGTTATACTGTTACTGTTATAAGCTGGGTTAGCTTACAAACGAGATCTGAGGTAACTCTCGCCTAGCATTGTGGGATATAAGGGGAGCCTCGAGCCGGTGGAACCAACTCTCGAGCTTTTAGAGTGGCCGAGTCGGAGCCGAGGTCGGCTCCGAACCCATCCAGCAAGAAGAAGGCGAGAAGAAGACAACTAACATGGAACGTTATGGTAAGAACATAACTTCTATTTAAATAGTATTCCACCAATTCCAAAGAATCTAAGGCATCTGGTAAACCCTTCCTGCAAGATGTACTGTAGCAAGATGCCAGAAAGAAAGTACCCAAGGAAGTAGAAAGAAAAAGGCTCCACACAAGCTTCCTCCTACTATCAAGAATAGATGGCTGTTGAATTATTTCATTGATCTTGTCAAATCTAAAGGATTTTCTGAGAGTTCCGTAGTTCATAATGTTAACCCTGCAAGCCCTCCTACCCTTCCTGTTTCCTCAGGGTCTAATGGTTATACTGAACTTTAAGGATGCTTGCCCGTATGTTCCTATTCACAGGGACCACAGATGATTTCTCATATTTGAAATGGGATTCCCTTACTAGTTTACCTCTTTGCTGTTTGACTTAACAACTGGACTCCGGGTATTCACCAATTCCCTGGTTTCAATCATGGGCCATTGCAGAACCAGGGGCATGCACATCTACTCCTATGTAAGTAAATGCTTCATTAAGGCACAGTCCCATAACAAGATAAAAAATGCTGTCTCTTACACTCTACAATGCTTCCAGAACCTGGATCTCTGTCAGTCTTCAGAGTCTCAAAGTTGTGAGTAATGGCATTCACTCATTTTATTTAATATTTTTGTTTTTATTTGTTGTTTTTATTCCTGTCCAGTCTGTGCAAGTCTTGGTATTGTTTTGATTTCTAAATGAATTAATTGATCAAGTGATCATTATGCGATCATCAAACTGTTTAAATGAGAATGCTTTATATAGTAGCTTTTTGTGCTGAGGAAGACTGTTTTCTTAAAGTTTTTCCTCAGAGTTGCAGTAAAGGATTTCAGTAGAGTGCTGAAGTTTCTTTGTCTTCCCAAGTCAAACCTCGCACTCTTTAGTAGAGTGATGTTTTAGGAAGAGTTGTCTGTCAAAGAGCTTTTATATCCCCAGGATGGACTGGACTTTGTTCTTCCAGGGTATCACCCAAAATACCAGAAATTCCTGCAAGAAACTACTTTAAGATCTTAGGGTACAACACCCCCATGGTTTTGCTAGCAAGACTACTCATGAGGAAGTTGCAGTGCCACCTGAAATGCACATGGAAACAAACTACAACTTGAACAGAATATGCCCTTGCTGCATAAGACAAGATCTTTCATGGTAATTCTACAGATGCGTAGGAGTCCAGGGGTCCCCTTCAGATAGGTACCCAGTACTCTAACACTGAAAGCAGATGCATTGGATGTGGCCAGGTGGATTCACTCGGGTAATCTCAGTGTACAGAGTGTATGGGTCAGCAGACAACTTAAAGTGTAATCGTTATTCCTTCCTTCCCTCTCGCTTTCTTTCTAGCCGGGTGTAAGGGAGTTATACGGTTCACTGGAAACATCCCTAAAGCATACACACAGCAGGCTCATTCAAAAGGCAGACTGAATCCATTCAGTCCACCCACTGTTTATTTTGGGCAGACTTTGTACCACCTCTGTCCTTGTACTTTACTGGAAACATACTTAAAGCATACACACAGCAGGCTCATCTAAAAGGCAGACTGAATCCATTCAGTTCACCCACCATTTACTTTGGACAGACTTTGTACCACCTAGGGCCTTGTGCTTTAAGTTCACTGGGAGCATCCCTAAAGCATACACACAGCAGGCTCATTCAAAAGGCAGACTGAATCCATTCAGTCCACCCACCATTTATTTTGGGCAAATTTGATACCATCTCTGTCCTTGTACTTTAAGTTCACTGGAAACATCCCTAAAGCAGGTTCACAGCAGACTAATCCAAAAGGCAGTCTGAGTCCACTCAGTCCACCCACCATTTATTTTGGACAGGCTTTGTACCACCTTTGCCCTTGTGCTTTAAGTAAGTGTTAGGGGCAATCCAGTCCTTTCTGCTTGTATTTTAGCCTGCACAGTGACTAGTCTGAAGACAAGTATTTCAGTGTCCTAGTTTGTAAGTAATAGCCTTATAGTCTGTAAACCCTCCTCTACAGGCATCCTGCTGGTCTGCTTTTACTTTCTACTTCCTAACGGACATTGACATTTACTCTTACTGCTCTTACTCAAGCTGTTTATTTCTCTTATGTTTTTTTCACTTCTTCTAGACTTACTATTCCCATTATTTATATTCTCCTGTCTTCTTCAGTGGAACTGCATGTCTTCAAGTAAGTCACCCTTCCTTTCTTATTTCTCCTTGCCCAAGACAGTTATTAAACCACTTTCAGCTCTGAGCTAGTATTTGTGCACAGTCACCATTGACTCAGTACACTCAACTGTCTCTTTAGTCTGTTTTTATTTTTCTATAGAAGTATCCCTGCAAGCAAATTGATATGTATGTAACAATGATGTCTGCAGCTTGAATGCCAGTATGTGGGCTATATTTTTATGAAAATGATTAATACTATGGCAGCCTAAAGCAAAGAACTTTGTGTAATATAATAGCTCCATTTTATTAGACCTCAGGAGTCCCGTTGGTACTTTTTCCTTCAACAGTAACAGAAACCTGGTTTAAGGCTCCAGAGAGCACCCCAGCACTACCAGGCTACAACTCATACCATACATTTCGGCCACAAAACCCTGACCGAAATACAAAAGGCAGGGGAGTATCCATATTCATCAAGAATACCCACATTTCCAGGTTAGTGGCACAGCACGGTGCTTCAGAGATCATCCACATGCAACAATGGGCAAAACTGCTATTCAAATTATAGCTTGCTACAGATCGCCCACCATGTCACAGGACCCCCACTCCGCATTCCTGGAAACACTGGGAAACATAAAGGTCCTACCAAACACCCTGATATTGGGTGATTTCAATTATCCAAACATTAACTGGGAGAACTACTCAAGTACGAACTCCCTGGCCCAACATTTCTTAGAATTTATAAACTCAAACGCCCTGGATCAACTGGTTAACACCCCCACCAGAGGTGACAACATATTGGACCTGGTCATCACCAACATGGGTGACCGGTGTTCCACACCGGAGGTCAACCCCTCGCTGGTTAGATCTGACCATAAACTAATCACTCTGGATATCCACATTCCGCCACCACCCCCGGTCAAAGAAACCACAGTAAAAACTTTTCAAAAGCAAACTTCACGTTACTTAAGACCGAGGTGAGAGGTTTGATAGCCCCCATGCTAAAGGATAATGCTGTCCAAGCTGCAAAATCCTTTACTAATGCACTCTACGGGCACCTACAAGAATGCATGGATCGTGCTATCCCAAACAAAACCAAGACTCACTCCTCCAAGAAAAGGAAACCAGTCTGGTGGACCCCTGCCATAAACAAGTTATACAATAGAAGGAGGAAACTAATACAGAAAAGAGTAAAATCCCAAGAAGGGAAGACATCCCTGATCAGTATCAGCAAGAAACTACGTTCCCTCATAAAATCATCCAAGGCTAGCTTCGAAAGAAAAATTGTCATGGACTCCAAAGATAACCACAAGGCATTCTTTAGCTATGTCAAGAATCTAAGTTGCAATTCTCAGATCTGCTCGGAGTTAGTGCAGAATGGCACAAAATACACTGAACTGACCGATATAGCTAACATCCTGGCAGACAGGTTCAGTGCAAACTTCACCCCCAAAAGGGCCCATAACTATACCAGAAGAATGTAGTGCCCCTGAAATCACAGACACTCAGGTTAAAACAGCCCTCTCCAAAGCCAAAAACACAGCATCAATGGGACCAGACGGTGTCCCAGGCTGCATCCTACACGAGCTCAAAGATGAACTAACCCCTCACCTAAACACACTGTTTAAACTCAGCCTCTCCACAGGCTACGTGCCCACAGAGTGGCGCACAATGGTTATTCCGCTCCACAAAGGTGGAGTCACAGCGGACCTTGGGAACTATCACCCTATAAGCCTGACTAGCTTGGTCTGCAAAGCTATGGAGCGCATCTTCATGGATCTCATTAACAGAGACATTGGAAACCTCCAAACACTGGATCCAACCCAGTTCGGCTTTGTTAAGGGGAGATCATGCCTCCTAAACCTGGTGGACTTCTTTGCGAGAGTTGCTAAGGCTATAGACAAGGGAAAGGTGGTCCACACAGCCTACCTAGACCTCACAAAGGCCTTGGACACCATTCCCCACTCAGGTATTATAGACAAGCTCACCAGCCTGAACATATACCCCTATGTCACGAGATGGGTTGCCAACTGGCTCACGGACAGAACCCACATGGTAAGAGTTGCAGGAGCTAGGTCTGACTCTAAACTGGTTACAAGTGGCGTTCCCCAGGGCTCAGTCCTAGGACCCCCCTGTTCGGCATATACTTCTCAGAGGTACAGGCAAGCACAGGAGGACTATGGCTCACCAGGTTCGCAGACGACTGCAAACTAGGAGCTATAATTGACTCTCCGGCTGATGACTGCAAACTAGGGGCTATAATTGACTCTCCGGCTGACACAGACATCCTCCAAAAGGGTCTCACTGAGACAGATACCTGGTGTCAAAACCATGGCCTCAAGCTAAATGCCAAAAAGAGCATAGTCATCCCCTTTGGAAAAAAACAAAGTACTCACAAACTACCACGTAGGTGGTAGCCCCCTAAATACTGAAGACGTAATAAGGGATCTCGGCACCCAAGTGGATAGTAACCTCTCCTTTGATAATCACATTGCCAAAGTGGTTAGAAAATCCTTCTATGTGGCCCACCGAATCACAAAAGGGTTTGCATCCTGATCGAAAGAGGTCATTGGGCCCCTCTACGCATCACTCATCAGACCCATCATAGAGTACAGTGCCCCATTTAGGATGTACCTTACAAGACACCTGCAACAACTGGAAAGACCACAAAAGTTCCTCACCAAGAGGATCACTGGCCTCAAGCAGATGCCCTATGCAGCTCGACTGAAGAAACTCCAGCTGTACTCGGTTGCATACCGCCTACTCAGAGGTAATCTCTGCCTGACATACAAGGCCATGTCCAACCCAGAATTGATGGACATGCTCCACCTAAAGAAAACCATATCCCCTCAAGCCACACACTCCAGGGATCTAAACCTCACCACAACAATAAATAGGACGTGCTGGAGGGATAGATTCCTGTCCCAGAGACTTCCCATGCTCTGGAACAAGATTCCAATCTACATTACGCAGAGCTCCTCGCTAACCCTCTTCAAGAGAAACCTTGACGAGTGGATGGGAAATAGGTTTACCCCAGGGATCACTTCAATGGCTCTGCTGGACAGAGGCACAGGAAACTAATCTAAGGGGGCGGCGAAAGCCAACACATTCCGGCTAGGCTTATAAATGCCTTTGGGCAGATAGCCTAGTACCTACCTATGAGCCTATGAACTGTGCCCCATTGATTGTTTTTAGCAGTCCGCTGTCTCCCTTCCTTAAGTTTATGTCTCCTTTGTCCCAGCTGCCTGTGTAACCACTTTCAGTTTTGAGCCATTATTTTTCCAGAGCTGCAGTCTTGCATTCTGGCTTACTTTTTCTCATTGTGTTGCTGATCTGTGTGGGGAGGCCTGTGGACTTTGCATTTCAAAGTCCATGTAAACCTCCTTAACATTACACAGTCGTTCAAACAGTCAAGTGCAATTTTTTTACTGTTATATATCACAATTAGTTAGGTCATTGTGATATTGGAATAACTTTCCTACTAAAACTGTGTCCTAGACCAACAAAATAAAGACTTTATTTACTGTCGCAGAGGCCTTTAAAACTACATTGTTCCTTTTACTTATCTCTTAACAGATTTGTGGCTCTTTAAGCTCAGTCACTGATTGTTTTTCACAGTCTCATTGCCAATTTTTCAATCTGCTTCATTTGCCCTCCCTACCCCAATTCAAACCCACCCATTCATACTCTTCATTTATGCTTTAATAGCACAACCCACATATTCCTCAAACTAATACCATTGGTTCCCTCCAGAAGAAAATCAGTAGAATTACTCAGAATAGTCTGTTAACAACAACTCTAGTTTACCACCCAAGACTCTCTTAAACTGTCCTATTCCTTGCCCCCCTATAGCTGTCACATTACATTTCTACAGCCAACCCAGTATCCTCCTACCATTTTTTAATCCTAATTTACAGCAAAGGTAAAACCCAAGTTAAAAGATGCCCATAAACCAGATTATTTTACTATTACTCCTCACTCTACTAGGCTTCACCACCACCTCCTTTAAATACTTAGGACTTCAACCAGTCTGTATAAAGAATATCAACATCTACCCAGCCTGTCTTTCTCCATAACATCCTATCTCCACAAATAAGCCACATCTGCTTTATTTAACCATAAATGTCTAAAATCTAAGGAGCCAAATTTACAATCGAATACCAAACCAAGACCAAAATATAACTGGCCACACTCTTCCATCTATAAAATATCAATTCAAAAAATTACAAGAGCTATTCACCCCACTGTTCATAAAACTATCACTTCCAACCCCAAAATAAATGAGTCACCTAACACTGCTCAACAGAAAACAGAACCCAAAATCAAATTACTAAATATGAGCCTAAGAAGTATGTGCAATAAAATCCATGACAAACATGCTTACCTTACCACATACACTCCTAATGTAGTCATAGCTACCAAAACCTGGTTAAAAAATAAAGAAATGATAATGAGATCACCCCCCAAGGCCCTCCCCCCAAAAAAATAATATACTCAGGCATGACAGGCAAATAAGCTTGCAGGTGGTGTAGCAATCATCTATAAAAATTCCCTGAACATCACCTTACTCCCACGGAAATAGTTGCAAGTACAGGAAAGTCTTGGAACAACCTCATGTTGATCAGTATGGAACGCAGGAATTATTAAGGAGAGGTGAATTTAAACTAAGAGACGAAAGGTTAATATTGGCAGCCCAGGATAGTGGACTGCATACACGTTGGTTTACAAAGTCCATTGAACATGTGGGAGAAAGATAAATAGTGATTTTGTAAAACAGAATTGGAAATAGTCGCACATCTTGTTGCTAGGTGTGATACACTACTGGCAGAAGGACTATATACTGAAAGCATAGTAATGTGGAAAGACTGTTTCATTGGGGATTGTGCAACATTGTAATATTGAAGTAGCTGAAAAACATTGGAAACATGAGCCACAGAGCATTATAGAAAATGGTGAAATTTATATCACATGGGATCACCCATTACCAACAGTTCAAAAAATAGATGCAAGAAAACCAGATATAGTAATCCCTGAAAAGAAGACAAACGTAACATCGATCATTGAAATTGCTACACCCAGGGACTACACTGTCTTACGTACAGAGAGACATAAAGTCATAAAATACCAGGATTTACAGGCAGAAATTAGGGCAATGTGGAAGAAGGATACGGAAACATTTCCAGTAGTAGTAGGAGCAACTGGTCTTTACCATCATACTTAGATATGTTATCAATACATGTAACTCCATATGACTTGCAGCAGGAGTCACTTATGGGCACATTACGAGTGCTGCAGAGAGCACTTCTGGCTAACATCAAAGATTAAAACAATACTAATTTCATGAACTTTAATCATACTTTGACATAGGAATGGGGTCCCCCCCATCATGGTATTAGAAACCCAAATGACTTGGAGTACTCAAATTTAACTATGCTGAACCTGAAATAACACTCCTAAAAATAAACAATAGGAACATTATATGTTTAACAGCACTTTGTAAACCATACAAAGGGAATAATGTTGATACTGCTGAAAATATCTTGTGTTGGATATCCCAACAAATTAACCATGAAACTGTAATACTTGGAGATGTAAATATAGACTGGCAAATCATAAATTCCACTACCTGAACTGAATCCATAAACATATACAACTTCAAACAATTAATAATTATACCCACTAGAATCAATAAAACGTCAGGGACACACTCAACATTAGACTGGATTCTTACAAGCAAACTGTACAAACTGACAAAAGTAGGCTGTCTCTCAGATACCGTAATAGACCACACACCAACATATGCTATTAGAACTCACAATAACCTGTGTAAACATATCATCTATAATCAAATACAAAATACAACCAATTTCAGCAAAGATATTTTCAATGAATCACTAAAATAGTATAACTGGAATGTACTTAGATCAGTGCCACTAGATACTGCTATAGAACACTTTAATAAGATATTCTTACAGACCTTAAATAGTCTAGGATCAGTACATAATAAAAGAGTAAAGTCGAATCCCGCACCATGTGTAACAGAAGAAACAAAAACATCATGATAAAAAGGGATAAAGCCTGGAAAATTGGTGTAAGAGTAGAACTCAAAATGCCTTCCAGCAAACTAGACAGCTTAGAAGTCTTGCAAAACTCCATGTCAAGCAGGACAAGTAAGCATACTATACCAACCTACAAGATAAGCACCAAAACAACCCAAAACTTTTTTAGTAATCACTTAATAAACTGTGCCACATTGGCAAGGCCACCACTCCTCTCCAAAACCAGACGATACAACAGACTCTATCCCCACCACAGTTTAATTCGTACTTTATACAATCAGTGTTATCTCTCGTAGACACTAATGCACCAAAACCACCCACAGCTCTTCAGTTTTAGTCCAGTACCCATCTTGCTTATAATGAGGTTGCTGCTTAAACTAAAAACTACTTTTGTAGCTGTAGACCACTACCATCAGATTACCTAAAATGGCTGCAGAAGTCCTAGCCTTCCCTTTGTCCATACTAATTAATAGGTGCATAACAGAAAGATACGTCCCATCACTGTAGAAAAAATCCTACATCATACCACTGCACAAAGGTGGAATATCTATAGAGTTTAGTGACTACAGACCAGTAGCGATTCTGTCCCCCTTGTGCAAAATATTAGAGAAACTCATCTATATGTAGCCGATTCAATACTTAACCTCAAATAACTGCTCATTCAACTCTCCTCAATAGGGCTTTCACAGTACTTATTGTCATGGTTTCTTAGTTACCTATCTGGAAGGCAGCAAGCCATTAAATGGCAACAAACTTACTCATCCTTTCAACCATTTATTACAGGTGTCCCTCAGGGCTCTGTCCTGGGTCTTCTCCTATTTAATGTATTTATTAATAATCTTCACACCTCCACTCACCATGCTAGTTTAGTTCAGTATGCAGATGACTCAGCATTAATGTGTGTGGTCTCAGCAATAAATATGATCCAAGACATTACCCAAAAATCTTTCTTCTCTGTAGAAACCTGGCTCGAAGAATCAAACCTCCTACTCAACCCCAAGCAAACGTATGTTAATGCTTTTTACCTCAAACAAGTTGCCAAAATCAAAAGCAATCTTTTATCTTAGTCAGCAAATAATACTGTCATTGAAACTGTAACTCACAGAAACTTCTAGGTGTTTTAATAGATGACAATCTCAAATATGCTCAGCATATACTGCACACCATTAAATCTACACACCAGAAACTAGGCTCCCTTTACAGGATCAATGGATTCCTTACAAATGCTGTAAGAAAAACTCCTGCCACCACCTTCTTATTGCCAAATCTCTAATACACTGCTCCTATCTTAACAGACTTAAACAGTAAAAGAAAGAAACTTGCTTCCTGCTACAATAAAATAGCTAAATTTGCCACCAATCTCCCAAGTAGGACCCATCTTTTTTATAGCTTAAAGCAGTTAAACTGTCTTGAACTGGTCAACTACCTAAAATATTCACAACTAATTGTAGCACACGAACGCATTCACCATCCAGAAAAATGCCCTGCACTACAAAACATATTACTGTGCAACTGTCCAGCAAGGAACCTCCATTCTAGTAACAAATTCTTACTATGCACAAATAAATCAAATAATGTTGCAGGAGACTCGCTGTACTCCCAATACATTGCTAAACTCTGTAATAGTATCCCCACACAAATAAAACTCTTCAACATCTGAATAGTTTAAACCAATGCTTAAACAACATCTCGACCAGTCCTGGTCACATGCTCATCACCAGGTTAAGACTTTATGTTCACCTTACAGTAGTCTCCAAGTACTCACCTTAAACAGAATGCTCTCAACATCTTACTGAAATGACAAAACAATTTTTGTACATAACTGCTGCCTGTACAATCCACTAAGTTGCACTTGGGCTTTCTCTTTACTAACTTCTAACTTTGTGAAATCTTAGAATGTATAAATGCAACTACTGTATGTGTATAAATGTAAATAGAAATGCAACTACTCTGTGTTTAACTGGAGCTAAGTGTAATGCATTGTAAACAAATGGAGCTTTTCTGCCAAGGCCTTCTTAAAATGTGTATTACCCAGTCAGATGTTCCTGGTAAATAAAGACAAGCAAATAAATAATGTATAAACATAGTGGAGATGATGGTAGTGTTACAGGAAGTTGGATTTCAAGCAAATATAGAAGCCTGCTGTTCTCTGTTTGATACTGACCAGTTATTAGACAATGCCATAGTAATGCACTGCATCAAGAAAGAGGACAAAACTCATGCATCCCATCTCAAGTAATGTGTGGGTGGATCAGCTGAGCAGGACAACAGCAAACCCCATCAATATATTGATGTTAGACAGGAACATCTTTTTGGAGTTAGTTCAACCAGTGACAGACTTATTTGTTTCTCTGAGTAGCAGACAGCTGTAGAAGTACTACTGCAGAACACCAGATGAAGGCATGGGCAGTAGAAGCATTCATTTGCTAGGCAGTTACACTTAAAAGTGTAATGCCCTTTCTCCCCAGGGTGATCAAGAAAGTAATGGAGGAAAGTCAAAAAATGCTATCAATAGCCCCTGTTTGGCAGTATTAGTTCTTCCTTCCAATAAACATGAAAAGAGAAAAGTCCTACACTCCGCCTCAAGTCTGTACACCTCTTGACTCAACATAAGAAATTCCTAGTACACCCAAGCATGCAAACACTCAGGTTGACAGCATGGATGATACTTCCTCAGGATTTGTTGTGAATAGTGGTCTCATTTAATCAATATGTGATTAATGAAACCTAAAATGTCTAAAATGTTGGAAGGTTGCAGATCCAAACAGCAACTCTCCCAAGGTAAAAAAAAATGCACAAACATTCATGCATTCATTTATTTTTACAGGTGGTGGATCCCTTGACATTAAGGCTCCCCATATCCCCAACTATATGTGTGCTAACTTCCAAGTTGTACTTGGAGAAAAACATAAAGCTTACCTTTTCCGATTCTGATGTCAGTTGAGTCTTCCTTCTGAGCTTTGCTTAACTGAAAATCAACAATACATTACTACACTTTTAGACACCCAATTTTCTGAAAAAGTGCTTAAAATCGTGAGGGAAACTAAGAGGTCTACAATCAGGAAATCCTGTGTAGCTGAGTGAAAGAGATTGTTTCCCTTTGTTGCCAAGGGTGTTCTCAGGAGTTCAGTTTTGCAGGATATAGCAGTTATTCTACAATACCAGTCAGAATTGTTTGTAATATACTTGGTTTATGCAATATTAAAGGTACATTTGTTGGCGATTTGAGTCTGCATTCATAACAGACTCCCTGTTGCATCAGTACCACTAGTAAACCAATTCCTTAAAGGGGTGTGAGGCACATCATACTTCTGAAGAAGAGATCATCCCAGCACAGGACTTGAACTTTGCCTGGAACAATTGCCCTATGCCCCATTTGAACCAATTGCCATCATGCCCCTCAAGTTCTTTACCTGGAAACTGTACTTTTAGTGTTAACTTCAGTCAGAAGGATTTCAGAACTTCAGTCCCTGATGTGTAAGGGACTCTTCCTAGTGTTTCACAAAGAGGTGTTCAGCTTTGCACCAACTCTTCTTTTATACCTAAAGTAGTCATGGAAGTGATTGAACCAGTTAGTACAGTAGCCAGTATTTTTCCTGACATTCAGAAACAAGAGTAAGAGGATCTTGCAATCTTTGGGTACATAAAGCTAAGGATATAAGGGAGGCTCTGAAGTGTTTGTCTGTTTTGCTACTAACATGGAGGGGAGAGCAGCCTCTAAGCAGAGTATCCCCAAATAACTGCCCATTTCATTAACTTTTTCCTGTTTGACTTATGGAAACATGCTTTAAGAATGAGCTAAGCTGTATTCTTCAAAGTCCACCACCATCTTCACTGCACTACTCAGGTCAGTCTAGAAGCAGCCATTTGGTCCCCCTTACACATATCTTACAAGTATTATAAAGTCAGTATTCTGCAATAGAAATCCTAGTGTTAATGGCTACTGGAGCTGTGGCTGTACTTGAGCATCTGCTGTTACAGTAAGTTCCTTACACAACTGTACTGCTTTCAAGTAGGTTCACTGTAACACTGGCCCCCTTCCATCTTTCCTCATATGTTATTACTGTGTTTTCACTGCTAAGTTTTCTTGTGACTTTTCTTTGTTAGAGGGCTAAATACCAGGCGGAGAGTTGCTTTGCTTGTAATCACTGACCATAGCTCAAGAGGCTGCAGCTGGGACTCTCTGCTAGAGATCATTATGATTATTACTCTTGTCTGCTTGGTAATGTTAATTGGGCAGAAAGAAAACAAAAAGGGAGGCTGTTCAAGCAAGGACCATGGGTTTGATACAACTGTGAGAAAGGACACTGTCTAAAATAGTTTCATTGGAGTTGGATTTATAGGTTGCACAACATTTTCCTGTGGGGCAAATAATTGGTGACACATGGCTGAATTGCATTTCTGGAGCAGAGACACATGATGTTGGCAGATTCAGAGTTGGCACCGAGACATTTGCAACACTGGGGCCACAGCTAGAGTAACCAGATACTTTATAATGTAACAGATGGCTACAGAGAATCCCTGTTTGGGTGAATGTATGTTACTCCCCATAGAAGAACTGTTGTGTTTAGGGAGCATCGTCTAAAACATACACTGGAATAGAAATGTGACTGAAACAATGTAAAAAATTGCTTCAGTGTTTGTATGCACTTCTACAAGTTGTTGCTATATAAGCATATACTGTACACCAAGCACAATACCCATCACTTTCCCTGATAGTATAATACAGGCATTCCCCATTGGACACTGCATTTTCTTTGCCACTAACCATGTCCACCGGGCATCCTGCTCCCATTATGGTCATTGAGGAAACAATGCCATTCCCCCTTACACTTGGTTATTTTGGTCCCCCTTACATTTGGTTATTTTGGCTGTGGGCACAACACTGCGATTTTCTTTGTCCCTAGTGAATTTACTGCAGCCATGTGTCCTTGCGAAACAGAGTTACAATTCAGTCATGTGTCCCCAACTAACAGTCCCAGCAGGGAGATTTCTCACAACCTATAGGCAAGGAAGCAGATGTTCTTCGTGTTTCACTGTTGCAGTCATCACATTTGGGTTATCTGCTTGCAGTAGCCCTCAGTCGGCCTGATTAACAAAGTCTTGGGTCCTGCGTCGGTTGCTGTCTCTTCTTCCATGATGTCAGGTCGTCCGGGGTATAAAACATGCAGCCGACACCATTACATCAGTCTTTCTTGCTGTGCGGTGCCCGAAGCAGAAGCAGTTCGCAAGTGCCAGTCAGCCGACTCCTGAAATTTTCGTTTTTGAGTTTCAGAATCAAAGTCTTCAACTAAAAGCTAAGTACCCATTGGGGAAACTTTTTCTTGCTCTAAACCGATGTCAGTAAAAGTAAATAATTGCATTTCTTGTGGAAAGCAAATACCTCATAAAGATTTTAATTCGTACTGTATTCCTTGCCTAGGCCCTGACCACGATGTACCTCGCTGTCAGTTTTGTGCCTTATTTAAACCACGAACTATCCGTCGTCGGTATATTTTCGCTTCTAAATATTTTAGTGCTCGGTTCAATTATCCTGATATGTCTTCGGTAAGCCATCCGACTACCAACATTCTGAAAAAATGCAAAGATAAAGACAGAGACAGTTCGCCTAGGTCCAAAGCTGCCGACAATGCTTCTCTTAAGCCAGTCGCCAGTTCACCGGTACTCAGTGAGGCACTTTCGCAGCCACTGATACTCGCTACTTCAGATTAGCAGGCCTCTACTGAGACCCATTCAGTGTCCGGTATGCCGCGAGATGCTTCAACTGTAGAACCTGCGAATGTCTCTACCTTGGATGGGTCCAAAGCCGCTGTGCAGGCACCAGCTTCTGAGGGTGTATACAGGCCTACTGACTTGCATATTAAACCGACGCCATCTTCTTCTTCAAGGGCTAAAACTCGAACCATGCCTAGTAAACAGATGCCCAGACCGCATGGTCAGGCCTGTATGCCTAAAAAAAAAAAAAAAAAAAAAAAAAAACAAATGATAAGAATGGCTGAAGACCTTATTACTTTAATCAGGGGAAGCCAACCTTCCCCCTCTAAGAGACCTAGGACTGAGTTTGCTTATGATACCTCTGACCAGGATTCTGAAATTTCTGTTTCCTCTGATGACCAGGATTTACCCTTATCTACCTATGAGGATTCTGATGCTGAGGACTCTATTCCCCTCTGCTTCCCCCCCAGAGGATTTCTCTTTTGGTGAAACTTTGCATACTCTCAGAGAGCATTTTCATTGGGAAAGTCAGGATTTCTCGAATTCTAAAAAGAGGCTTAGGGATTTCTTACTCCTGCCCCAGCACAGGCCTTTAGCCATACCTCCTGTACTAGACATTGTTGATGATGCTTTTTCGGACTCTAGCTTGGCCCCTGACTCTTTACCTCCTGCTCCCAGAAAACCTGATAGATATTACAGGGTTCCTGACTCTCACAAATTCCTTTTCAAAATTCCTACTGCGGATCCTTAGACCATTTCAGAGGGACCCAAGGGCATTAAAGCTACTACTACTGCCAAAAATCCTACCCCCTCTGATAGAGACTCCAGGGCGCTGGATAGGTGGGGTAAGAAGGTATACACTTCTGCAACTTTGGCCATTAGGGCCTTAAACTGCCAGTTTCATATGTTAAAGTATCAGCAGCATGTTACTGGATTGCTTAAACAGAAAATGATGTTGATTCCTGATTGTGCTGAAAATAAGGATTTACAGGGTTTAATGTATTCTGCTGAACAAGTTGGAAAACATACTTTGCAATGTGGTTTTGATTCACTAGAGGCATCTTGTAAGGCTGCTGTCACTGGGTCTGTACTTAGAAGGCATGCTTGGTTTAAGGAGCAATCCTTGCCAGATCATGTTGAAGCTAAATTACTGGATGCTCCCTTAAATCAGGACAGCCTGTTTGGCAACAAGGCAGAAGAAGTTCTTAAAAAGATAGAGGAAAAAGCTAAATCTATGCAGACTGTTAAAGATTTTTTACAAGTACAACCCCCAAGATTTAGTAGGCATTGGCCTTCTAAGAATTGGTCCTTTCCTGCCTCTTCCAGACCTTCTCAGTCCAAGCCCAGATCCAGCAGAGCACCCAGGCTTCAGTCCCAGGGTACGCACAGGACTAAGCAGTGGGGGGGCCTCCACTTCCAAATCTGGGAGTAATAAAACTCCCCCCTAGGGTAAACTGTCTCAATGACTTCTTTTTAAAACTTCCAAGCACTTCTCAACTGACTGCCCTTTTGGGGGGAAACATTCAAAGAACTGCATGCAAAGAACTGGGAACTCATTACTAAGGACAAATGGGTTTTAAATATAGTGTCCCAAGGATACAGATTTCACTTCCACACGTTGCCAACCCCAAGCAGTTGGCCAGATCTACCCTCAAATCAGTGGGCAAAGGCCCAAAAGCAAGTACTCTCTCTCTCTTAAGCATTGAGGCTATTCAGTTGGTACCAGAAGAGGAAAAGGGACAAGGTTTCTACTTGAGACTTTTCCTGGTACCCAGAAAAGACAATTCATGGCATCCTATCTTGGACCTGTCTACTCTAAACACCTTTTTGGTGATTCCAAAATTCAAGATGCTGACTCTTCACCAGTTGCTTCCTATGCTAGGCAAAGATGTCTGGTTGGCAACACTATATTTAAAGGAAGCATACCTGCACATCCCAATCAGGGAATCTTGCAGAAGATAAATACGCTTCAAAGCAGGCTAAACGCACTATCAGTTCTCTGCACCGCCCTTTGGCTTATCTACTGCGCCCAGGGTATTCACAAAGTGCCTAGCTCCAGTCATTGCATTTTGCAGGCAAAGAAATATTCAAATATACCCATACCTGGACGATTGTCTAATTCAGGCAGAAAACCAGGGCATACTTTTGAATCATCTGGCCTTTGTACAAAGGGTGCTAACTTGTCTGAGGTACACCATAAATGAAAAGAAATCACACCTGGTGCCCTGTCAACAAATTCTATTCCTGGGAGCAAGCTTGAATACAACTTCCCAGATGGCTTTCCTCACACCAGAGAAACAAATTCATTTGACAACCTACTTCAAACTAGTGGCCACAAAAACCCTGCTGTCTGCAAGGCAAATACTGCAGGCCCTGGGGTTCATGGCCTCCTGCATTCTTCTAATTCCATATGCAAGACTGCATATGAGGAAACTACAATGGTATCCAAAAAGCCTATAGTGTCAACATTCTCAGGATCTAGAAGCAATGATTCTTATCAATTTATCTGTGTTTTTCATTAAACTGCTTGCTACAACTTGGATCCAGTGTTTTTTCTGCATTTATCAATGTAGCTGTTTGGCAATATTTGGATTCAACACTTGCACTATTTCAGTACCTTTGGTCATCCTACATTCTCGACTGCTTGGGAGCTGTACATTTTTGGTGTATTTGCTTTTTTATTGGAGGTATAACCTTGTGTGTATATATGTGTGTATATATATATATATATATATATATATATATATATATATATATATATATTTAATTGCTTCCCATTAGGGGGGCACCTGACATCTGGGGCAAGACAAACTGATGTAATGGTGTCGGCTGCATGTTTTATACCCCTGACGACCTAACGTCACGGAAGAAGAGACCGCAACTGACACAGGACCCTAGACTTTGTTAATCAGGCCGACTGAGGGCTACTGCAAGCAGATAACCCAAATGTGATGACTACAACAGTGAATACACTAAAACATCTACATTTATGGTAAGTGTACACAACTGTACTTTTCATTGTCCCATGGTAAATGTTTTAATGATCAGCTTTAAAAGAATTGAAATTGTAGGTGACTGAGCAAATTAGGAGACAAGGCGGTGATCCACAAGTCAGTACGGAAATGGATATATATGTTACCCAGGTAAGCTAACAGATCAAAGCAGTTTGTGAGACTCGCATGGAAATAAGTAAGCAAAGTTGTTACTGAATCCAGATCTACATTGTTGGACATGTGAAGGAGGGCTGATGAGAACATGAAAACATATTTTTAGTTGCACTGGGAGTCTGACCTGGAAGAAACATTATCTGGAGCTCCAAAACAGGAAGTTATATTTAATCAAAACTGTCTTCATTTTGTGATATGAAAGGAGCTACATTGTACCAATAATGATGGAGCTTTGTTTTTGATAGATCCAGTAGCAAAGAAAATGATTATACAGTGCTGGAAGTCAAGGTTTATACTTACATTCAGAGATGTGAATGTAGTAATGGAAGAAGTAAATAGCAAGAAAAGTCACTTGACAGAAAATGTTCATGATAAATATATGTGTGAAGATCATGCAGTTTGTACAGCTACAATGTGGAGACGTAAGAGATATAAGTGGAAGATATCAAGCTAATCAACTGGGCTGAGAATGATTGGATTTCACTGATATTGAAGTACAGAATATATTATTCTCCCAATAATTTTTTGAGGAAGATATATTAAAAGAGCTGTGATTAGTTAATATTATTAACATAAGATCAGTGTGTGTGTTATTATATATATATATATATATATATATATATATATATATCGGTCTACCTGAAAATATTAAAATCCCAGAAGATCCAAGACAAAATCGTGGAGATGAAATCAGCGAAAACCCATTTCAGTGAAGGACACGATTGGCGAATGTATTCCCAGGGTAAGTAACCTGTTGGCCAGTAAGGTGAACTTTGCCCTTTTCCCAACTGTAGTGCGATCTCTGAGTTGGTATATTTAGTTAGGGGAGATGTGGGGGGGCATACTGGGTGAGTTGGGGATGGTGCAGTCTCGTTTTCTTGACGTTTGGTGTTAGTGGTTACTTACCCTGGGAAGATATTCATTGATCTGGTCTTTTGCTGAAGTGGGTTTTCACTGATTTTGTCTCGTAGATGTCGTCTTTGATCTTTTTGGAGACTGACGTTATGAAGTACACCCATATATATATATATATATATATATATATATATATATATATATATATATATATATACACACACACACACACACACACACACACACACACACACAGACACATATATATATATATATATATATATATATATATATATATATTTTTAGGCGTAGTAATTAATACTGAGCTAGTAGAGGAAATAAAAACTCAGACACTGAATAGATGATTGCTTTTCGGCTCTTATTCAGGTGGAAGAGCTTCATCAGAATAACCTATAGTCAACAATACTTATGTTACTAGAGTCACATGTAAACAAAAACAAAAAACAATGAACTACTTATATTTACAGTAACCAATACCAATAGTACAACCAGACAATATTTAAACTGTGCTATCATCTAAAACACAATAACCATGAACATACATATGAATGACAGGGGCATGAATATTAAATAAACACTCCCTTGTGTTAGCTAATCATTGAACAAATGTACAGTGTGCGCACTAAATATGCATGTAGGAGAAATTAATATTAGTATAACTGTACAAGTGGTGACTAACAAGTGTGTCATATATATATATATATATATATATATATATTTTTTTTTTTTCCATATAGGTTCATAGCTGCCATTGTGGCCCATTTTCCCTTTTGGTGCTTGAGCTGACATATTCTCTCTGGTGTTAGACTGGTCTTACCCATCCCATGGTTGCTAAATATATATTATGTCTAAGAGCATATCATAGATAATTTTAAGGGACTTATGCATGGGTTAAAGCATTTAGGAGTAGTACAGTGGGGCAGTCCTCATATAAATTTTCTATTACCCATCCGTTGATTTTAAGTTGTGTTTGAATGTGGACAGGGCTAAGTTTTGTTTTACAGAGATGGGGACTCCAGAGTAGTAGTATCCTCTGTGAGATATACCTGTCCCTCCAAACAGTTCTGTTGGTGTTGCAGAAGTAGTTTATATCCCTAGACTGAGTATTTCTAATGCCATTTGACTTGTTGATGTGCAGCAAATCCATCGTTATTGGCTTGGATGGTGTCTTCTATGCTATGTACAGGTCACCTCTTAGCAATCTGTAAGATACCAAGTATAGTGCGGGGCTTTGAGATGGTTCACATAGGATATACTCTTTAGACCGTGTATCCTTTAGTAA
This sequence comes from Protopterus annectens, assembly GCF_019279795.1. Lineage (NCBI taxonomy): Eukaryota > Metazoa > Chordata > Ceratodontiformes > Protopteridae > Protopterus > Protopterus annectens. Next base: position 180,736,341 of record NC_056737.1, on the reverse strand, counting down.
GATATCTCTGTGGGTGCTCTAGTTGTTGCATGCATCTGGACAGGTACATGCAAAAGGAAGCATTATTTTCAATGATTGGCCTAATGTGGGCTGAGTAAAGGGGAACAATGACATCCCTAGATCTAGACACAATCTCTGTTTATAAGTTGTGCAGTATAAAAAGACGTTCTTACGACAATGGACACATGTTGGTCAAAAGTTAGGTCACTGTCCACATAAGTTCCAAAATCCCAAACAGCTGAGTCAACTCTTACAGGTGTATTGTTAATATGGTAATTCCCTGGGATAGATGACTTTCCAAAGGGTACTGTAATGCAGTTTTTGGCATTTAGTTTCAATCCATGGTTTTGGCACTGGATATTTATTTGTGACAAACCTTCCTGCAGAATGGCTAAGTCATTTGGGGACAGTCATCTGCAAACTTAGCCAGAACCCTGTGGTATTGGCTTATACTACAGAAACATAGATGCCACACAGGGGACATCCCAGCATAGAACCTGGAGGACTCCACTGGTGACTGGTCTCTTTCTGGAGGTAAGTTCCCCTAATTTGATTTCCTGCTTCCTGTCTGCGAGCCAGTTGGCAATCCAATGGGTGACATAAATTCCCAGTTTATTTTACTTTTCTGCTATACCTGAGTGTGGAATTGTATCCAAAGTTTTGGCTAGGTTGAGGTATGCATTGTAGACCATTTTGCCTTCATCCAATGCTTTGACCATTTCAAAAAAATCTACCAGTCTGAGTAAGCATGATTTGCCCTTAGTGAATCCAAACTGAGACAGGTGCAGTGTTTGGAGGTTCCTATGTCCTTATTAATTAATTTCTTGATAAGTGTTTCCATAGCTTTACATATGCACTGGTCAGAACTATGGATCTGTAATTTCCTGGGACCATGCACGGTCCTCTTTTATGCAGGGGAATGACGGTAGCTTTTCTCCATTTGCTTGGTACAAAGCCTGTATGGAGGCCAAGATTGAACAGTGTTGTTAGGGGTGTGGCTAAGTCAGGCTACATGCTATTTAAGATGCACTCTGGGATATTGTCAGGATGCATCAATGAAGTATTTTTAGCTTTATGTAAGCCAGTTTAGTTCTAGTAGTAGTTTACAGTGGTTTGTGTATGGTATTTTGAGTGTGTGGCAAACTGTGTGACTTTGTTGTAGCATTGTACCATTTAGTTCTTGGTGGAGTTTTTCAGGTTAGTGAGTATACAAGAACCGTAGAGTAGGGAAGGGAAAAGTAAAGTTTTAGCTAGGGTTGTCTTGGTTGATGTGGTAAAGAATTGCCTGTTTCTGTATAGGAGTCCTAGTTTCTTGTGGGTTTTCTTTATGTTTTGTTGGATATGAAGGTCGAAGGTGAGTTTCTCGTCTATAATTACATCTAGTAATTTTGTTTCTTTTACTCTTTCAATGATAATGTTGTTGGCAGAGTGGATGTTAAGTTGATCAGTGGAGGGAGGTATTTTTGGGGGTAAGAGACTATAAGTTTGATTTTTTTGGGATTCAGGAAAAAGTTGGGTGTCTGTGAGCCATGTTGCAATAGCCATGAAAGATTTTTGAGTATTGTTTAGTAGACCTGCAAGAGTGTGGGAGGTGCAGATTAATATACAATCATCTGCATACTGGATTAGCACTCTAGGGGGAGAGGAAGTATGTAAATTATTGGTGAATGGATATGTAAAATAGGGACCTAAGATGGAGCCTTGGGGGACTCCTATAGGGTTATGAAGACAGGGGAGAGTTGGTTGGACCATTTAACGGTCCTGTAGATAGCTTTGAAACCACTGTACTGTGGTAGGGGAGCAAACTAGGTTGGACAGGGTATCAAGGAGTAAGGGGTGTGAAACCATGTCAGAAGTTTGAGAGGTCCAGGAACAATGAGGATACCAGGTATCTTTCATCTCTGGCCCTGTTTGTAAAGGATGGTAGAGCTGTGGATATGCTGTGTCCAGGCAGGAAGATGTGTTGAGTTTGAGTTAGCAAGTTGTTTTATAGTAGGTATTTCATTAACTGTTGGTGGATACACCATTCAAGAATTTTAGATATCGGAGATAATATTGATATGGGGTGAAACTGGATATTTTGGTGAAATTGCCTCCTTTTTGTATTGGTGTTGTGTGATAGTTTCCTTATAGTAGGGACTATGGATTCAGAGAGAGATCTGTTTATGAGGATGTTGATTGGGTAAGCAACTGAGTCAGCAGTGAGTTTTAGGTATTGTGGTGGGAGATTATCTATAGATGTAGAGCAAGGTTTTAATTTGAGCAGTAACATTTTTATTTTTGATGTGACTATAGGCTGAAAGGAGAAAGAGATCTGGTTCCATTTGCATTGGTTATGTGTGTTGTTAATTAGTCTGAGATTTATGGTGAGAGGTTATCAGTGTTAGAGTTAGAGGTTAGGTGGGGGGGGTCTTGTGTTAGTATTAGTCGTCAGTAGGTCGGCTATGGATTTTATGAAGTGTTTATTCAGTTAGTCAGCTATTATTGATGGGGGGGGGGGCATTGGGTGAAAGGTTGGGTTCTTTGTACCTGGATTATGAAAGTTAGGTATTGAGCACCAGACGTTTTTGAGGTTGTGTTTATGTTGCAGTTGAAGGTGTGAGTAGTATGATTTTTTGCTTTTGTCTACTAGTTTGCTTACACTGTTGCTGAGTGTTTTAAAAGAGTGAAGATTTTGTGGAGTTTTATTTTGTTTCCCTAAGTTCCAGGCTGGGTGTCTGTTTCATCAGGGTAATACAGATGTTCTTCGTGTTTCACTGTTGCAGTCATTACACTTGGGTTATCCTGCTGGCAGGCTACCCTCAGTCAGCCTGAATTCCAAAGTCTAGGTCCGGCGTCGGTTGCTGTCGCCTCTTCCCTGATGTCAGTGCACCAGGGGTATAAAAGATGCAGCCGACACCATTTTCTTCAGTCTTTCTTGCCACGCGGTGCCCGAAGCATAAGCATTTCGCAAGTGCCGGTTGGCCGACTCCTGAGATTTTCTTGTTCGAATTTCAGATCCGAAGTCTTCATTAAAAACCAAGTACCCCGTTGGGGAAACTTTTTCTTGCTCCAGACTGATGTCAGAAAAAGTTAATAATTGTATTTCTTGTGGGAAGCAAATACCTCATAAGGACTTTAATTTTTACTGTATTCCTTGCCTAGGCTCTGACCACGATGTTGCTAGTTGTCGGTTTTGTGCTAGATTTAACCAACGCACTATTAAGCGTCGGTACGATTTTGCATTACACTATTTTGGAGGAAGACTTAATTATATCATGTCGTCGGATAGCCATCCGACTACCGGAATCCACAAGAAACACAAAGAAAAGGACAGGCATCCGAGGTCCAAAACCGATGACGAGGCTTCTTCTAAGCCAGTCACTGGTTCGCCGGTTCTCAGTGAGGTGCCTTCGCAGCCCCTGACGCCTGCTACTTTAGACCCGCAGGCCGCTACCGACTCCCACGTGGAGTCGCCTAGGCCGCTGGAAGGTCAAAGTATTGAACCTTCGGAGACTATTTCCTCAGATGGGTCCAGAGCCGCTGAGCAGGCATCGGCTTCTGAGGGTGTTTTCAGACCAACTCAATTATACATTAAAGCCACTTCAGCTTCAAAGGCAAAGACTAAAGCACCCTTAAAGACAAAGTAACAAGTACAGCAGCCTCATGGACAGGCCTCCATGCCCAAAAAACAGATGCTCAAAATGGCCGAAGACTTAATTACTTTGATCAGGGGTTCCCATCCCCCTCCTGATAAAAGGCGTAGGCAAGAGACAGAATATGAATCTTCAGATCAGGTTTCCATTTCATCTGATTCCTCTTCTGATCAGGAATACTCTCTTCCTCCCTATGAGGATTCTGATGTGAAGAATCTATCCCTTCAGCCTCTCCTCCTGAGGATTACTCTTTTGGGGAAACCCTGCATACCATGAGGGAGCATTTCCACTGGGAGAGCCAAGATTTTTCAGAATCAAAGAAAAGGCTCAGAGACTTCCTTTTACTACCACAACACATGCCCCTAGCTATTCCACCTGTGAAAGACATTGTTGATGATGTATTTTCAGAGTCCAGTCTGACCCCTGACTCCTTACCTCCAGCTCCTGTTAAGCTGGACAGGTACTACAGGATCCCTGACTCTCATAAATTCCTTTTCAAAAACCCTGCTGCTGACCTAGAAACCATCTCTCAGGGTCAAAAAGGGGTCAAGGCTTCCACTGCAAAAAAACCCTACCCCCTCTGATAGGGATTCTAGGGCATTGGACATATGGGGAAAAAAGATTGCTACCTTGGCTATAAGGGCTTTAAATTATCAGTTTCATATGCTCAAATGTCAGCAATATATTATGTCACTGCCTAAACAGAAAATGTTGACAAATTCTGAATGTGCAGAAAACAAAGAAATGCAGGATTTATTGCATGCAGCAGAACAAGTGGGAAAGTATACTTTGCAATGTGGTTTTGATTCTTTGGAGGCCTCCTGCAGAGCCGCTGTTACGGGCTCTGTCATCAGGAGGCATGCTTGGTTAAAGGAACAAAGTCTGCCTGATCATGTCAAAGCAAAATTATTAGATGCCCCATTACAGTATGATACTTTGTTTGGTGTTAACGCAGAAGAGGTGTTAAAGAAAATGGAGGACAAAGCTAAAGCTATGCAAATGGTTAAGGATTTCTTACAGGTTCAGCCTCCAAGATTTAGCAGACACTGGCCTACAAAGAATTGGTCCTTTCCAGTGTCAGACAGACCACAAAGGGGCAGATACAGACGCCCAAGAGGCAGATCACAGCCCCAAGGTTCGTATAGGTCTAAACAATGGGGTGCTTCTACCTCCAAAAGTGGAGAAGGCAAATCACAACCATACAGGAAACAGTCCCAATGACTTCCCCCTGCCTGCACCAAGCACTTATCGTCTGGCAGTACCTTTGGGGGAAAACTAGCACTTTTCTCAAAACTGGCACATAATAACCCAGGACAAATGGGTCCTAGACATAGTGTCACAAGGCTACAAGTTTCACTTCCATACCCTGGCAAGGACAAACGGTTGGCCAGACCTGACAAAACATCAATGGGCAGAGGCACAAAAGCAAGTCTTATCCCTTATGGACATGAGGGCCATTCAACAAGTACCAGAGCAAGAGCAGGGACAAGGATTTTATTCAAGACTGTTCTTGGTGCCAAGAAAGGACAAGACCTGGAGACCAATACTGGACCTATCTATTCTAAACACATTTCTGGATATACCAAAATTCAAAATGTTGACTCTACAGCAACGTCTGCCCATGCTGGGCAAGAAGGCTTGGCTTGTGACTTTAGACCTAAAAGAGGCATACCTGTATGTCCCAATCAGACAAACATGCAGAAGATACCTCAGATTCAAAGCTTGCTCAATGCACTACCAATTCTTTGCACTGCCCTTTGGCTTATCTACTCCGCCCAGGGTCTTCACAAAGTGCCTGGCACCAGTAATTGCATTCTGCAGACAAAGAGGAATACAAATATATCCTTACTTGGACGACTGCCTCATTCAAGCAGAGAACAAGGACATTCTACTACAGCATCTGGCATTTGTAAAGAGATTTCTAACAGGCCTAGGGTACACAGTCAACGAAAAGAAATCAAAACTAGTACCCTCTCAAGAGATAATATTCCTGGGTGCAAGCTTAAATACAACTGCCCAGATGGCTTATCTCACGCCAGACAAACAAAGGCAACTGACTACCTATTTCAACCTGTTGGCAACAAAGGCCCAGTTATCTGCAAGAAAAATTCTGCAGGCTTTGGGCTTCATGGCATCCTGCATTCTAATAATTACATATGCGAGACTGCATATGAGGAAACTTCAATGGTACCTAAAAAGTGTTTGGATTCAACATTGCCACAGCCTGGAAACAATAATTACCCTCATTCCCTGCCTGCAACAGGAGTTTCGTTGGTGGGCCAAGGCTTGTCACCAGAACAAGGGACAGCCATTCACTTTACCCCCAGCCAGGCAGACATTAATAACGGATGCATCAGATTATGCCTGGGGGGCCCACATGGCAGGAAGATGTATTCAAAGAACATGGTCCACAAACCAAATGCATCCTACATACCAATCAAAAAGAGATGCTAGCTCTTCAGGATGCCCTGACAGCCTTCAAGGACCTACTTCATCCGGGACAACTACTGATAAAGACAGACAACACCACGGTCATGTGGTATATAAACAAGCAGGGAGGCACTCATTCTTACCCCCTTTGCAGACTAGCCATGACTCTGTGGGACACAGCTTTGACTTACCAAGTACATCTGCAGGGACAATTCCTGCCAGGAAAGATAAATACTCTGGCAGACAAACTAAGCAGAAACCTCATGGATCCCCACGAGTGGAAATTGGATCCACAAGTCTTCAGCATGATAACAAGGAAATGGGGATGCCCGGATATAGATCTATTTTCCTCTCCTCACAACTACCAACTAAAAAGATTCTGCACAAGGACTTATCACAGACAAGCATGGAAAGTGGACGCCCTCTCTTTCAGCTGGAAAAGCTTAGCAGTATATGCCTTTCCTCCACTGCCTCTCCTCCCCAAGGTACTCCTAAAGGTCAGACAAGAAAAGCCAAAGATGATACTGATTGCCCCAGCCTGGCCCCGCCAGCATTGGTACCCAGTCCTAAGGAACTTGTCTTAATGCCCGGCTTGGACCTTACCTCAAATACCTCATCTAGTATCCCAACAAAACAATCAGATCCTGTACAGCCAATTAAAGACCTTAAATCTGGCAGCATGGCAGATAATGTAGTGATACAAAACGCGCCTCTCACTAAAGCTGTAATGGATGTCATTTTGGAGGCCAGAAGGTCTAGTACCAGAAAATCTTACGCTGGAAAATGGAAGAGATTCTGTGCTTGGAACCAGGCACAAGGAATTGACACAGCTGTACCAAATATTCCTCAGATTTTGCAATACTTAACTAAGATGCTGGACAAAGGCCTATCCTTTTCATCAATCAAAATTCATGCCTCTGCCATTTCGGCTCATTACAATACAGAGCCACCAATCTTTTCTCATCCCGTGTTAAGGCAGTACCTCAGAGGAGCCAAAAACTTAAGGTCTCCAAGAAGATCACCAATACCTGCATGGGACCTCAATTATGTTTTGGAAAAACTCACCCTGCCTCCTTTTGAGCCAGCCACTACAGCTAATATAAAGTTTTTATCTTGGAAAACATCACTGCTCCTGGCAATAACCTCTGCAAACGAGTCTCAGAGCTACAGGCACTCATGGCTGTGGAACCTTTTATATTTTTTTATCCAGACAGGGTTTTTCTGAGGACAAACCCCACATTTATGCCTAAGGTAGTGTCCAGTGTGGCCCTCAACCAAACTATTCAAGTGTGTACTTTTTATCCAAACCCACAACTAAGCCATGACACAAGGACAAATTATTATCCCAGGGATAAAAATTCAAAACCGGATATTCGAAAGTGACTCTTTGTCACCACTGCTCTTTTGTCTTGCCCTTAACCCATTAAGCTGTCTACTTAACAGATTTGATCATGGCTAGAGTTCGACTCCTAGAAAACAAACTTAAAGATTTCTCATCTTCTTTTTATGGATGATTTAAAACTGTAGTTCATCACATGATGAACTGAAAGCACAACTGCAAGTGGTTAAAACTTTCTCAGATTTTATAAGACTATCATTTGGTCTTTGATAAATGAGCAAATGCAGCATTTAAAGCAGGAAATTCATGTAATAAAATGTATTTATTAGCATGATTTTAATAATATTTTTAAAGTTAGTAATTATTTAAGATGAATCCACAAGAATAGAACGTTAATGGTAGTAATAAATATTTATGAGCCCATGTAGGGAATGATTTGTGTATTTGAAATGAAATTAAGGGATTTCATTGGTCTATTATTTTAAAAGGTGTATAAATTTAATTAAGGTAATTAATTAATTCCTCTGATGAAGTCTGAACTGTGTGGACGAAAACGCATGGTTGTATTCAAGGCGTTCATGTGATTTTTTTATTTGCGTGGAGAATAAAGGGAATGTAGTATTATTCAGTTCGTGCTTGCTGTCTCCGTAATTACAGCATTTCTTTTAATATTATTAGTGACTTTTGAGTGCTTCCACTTGTTTGCTTATTAGTTTCTTGTGTGGAGAGATTATGGAGAGAGTTTCCCCGATGAACGTTAAGGGGCAGGACGAACTGGGCCAATCGCGCAAGCTCATTGGCCAGTTAACTGAGCTCATAGATCTTCTTACTCCGTTGTGCCATACCTTGGTGGGGTCTAATCTTAATATCTTGGAAGCTACAGGAAGCAGAACCGAAAGGTCTCTATGCACAAGCATAAAAGGAAAAGGGAGCTTATTGGCAGTCATTTTGAAGCCGGCAACCTGAAAGAACCGAATGGTGGAACTTTTAACCCAGAAGACACACCAAGGATTTTGTGCAACAACGCTGCTGAAATTTTGGGTGCTGAATCAACGGATGGTACCCATACTGTTTCTCTAGCCAAACGACCGATTTTGAACTTGGTTAATTCAGGTACTTTGTTTGACAAACAACATAGAGACTACTGAATGGCTTAAAGTAAGTTACTGTTTTAAAATGGATCAGGGACCTCTAAATACTGATTTTTTTTCTATGAAAATGGACAAAATTTCTAAATTGATGTTGAAATATAGAACTTTATGTATAGAAAATGCATATCTTTTAGAGTGTATTAATAAGAATATTGTCCCGAAGGGACTCAGAGTGTACAAATATCCCAATAATGTGCAAGTGGGCTCGGACTTCCATAAAGAATTATTGGAAGTTTTTAACAACTGTGGATTAGATGTTTTAAAATTAATTATTAAGGAGAACATTAAAAATCAGGATTTGTTACAGAAAGAAATTGATGAATTAGATAAATATATTAAGGAGGATTTAATTTTTAGTATAAAGGAAGAAAAGGATAAATATTATAAAATAAGAAATGAAATAGACATTAAATGCAATGGTTTAATTGATAGGAAAGTAAATAAACTAAAGAGAGATATACAAGAATATGAAAATAATATTAGTTATCCTAAACCACCTTTTTCTAATAGGGCTGGCTATGGACCAAATAAAAGGGTGAAAAATAAAAAAGGTTTGATACATGGAATAATGATGAGTATGATTCAGATTTCCCACCATTAGTTAGGGAGGACAATACTACTTGCAGGGAAGTCAATGGGAGGGGAAATTTTCAAGTGAGGGGGGAGAAGAGGGAGGGGAGATATTAGATATACATACCCCTGTCCCTAGTCAATTAATCCCTCAACAAGAAGTATTGGTAGAGGGATTTAGAAACACCTATGATGGTTTTTCTGTATATAATTTTGGTAACATTCCATTGACTAAGGAAGATTTTAGTCTCCTGAGTAAGGGACTTAAATATATTCCATATGTTAAGGGTGACTTAACTAGAACTATTTTAGACATAAAAATGTTTTTAAGAAAAACTAACTTAGAAATGTTATTTTCCAAAAATATAACAAACAACACAACCTATAACCACAAAGGGTTAGTACGTAGATCTACATATAATCCCCCGGTACACCCTCAATTAAAAAATTTTGAACTTATTTTGGAAAAGGAAGTGAGAAACATGGATAAGAAAATTAAATATAAAGCTAATCTTAGTAAAGATGAGAAAATAATTCTGGATGAAATGACAGCTAATTCCAGAATACGTGTTATGAAACCAGATAAAGGTGGGGGGATTGTGATTATGGATACAATACATTATGAGTGAAAAATGAACCAAATATTAAGGGATGAAAACAAATATGTTTGTGTTTCTAAAAATGAAGTGTATTTGGCATATAATAAAATTGATATAGCATTACAAGATATGTTATATGAAGGTGTTATTGATAAAAAAAATGTATGCCTATTTGAATGTAGAGAAACCCAAAATCCCTATTATTTTTGGAATACCCAAAATTCATAAAAATTCTGAAGACCCCCCACTTAGACCTATAGTATCTGCTGACGGCTCAAAAACATTGCCTTTAGCCAAGTATGTGGATACTAAAGTTAAACATATCTGGGTTAACAATAAAATTATACTTAAGGATTCTTGGGATTTATTAAGAGAGATTTCACCAGAACTATATTCTGATACTTTATTATTTGTTACTATCGATATTATTGATCTTTTTTCCTGTATACCTTATGAGATAGGTATGAAAATGTTTGAAGAGGTTATTTTTCAAGATAAACGTTTATCTCACAAGGAAAAGGTAGCGAGCACAGGCCTCATGGACTTGGTCCTACAGAATAATTTTTTAGTCTTTAATGGTGAATTTTTCCAACAAATTCAGGATGTAGCCATGGGAGCTGCCTGTGCTCCTACATTTGCAAATATAATTTTGTCAAAGTGGGAGGAAACATTTATTTTGCATTCAAAGTTTAGTTCCTGTTGGATGGTATATCGCAGATTTTTAGACAATATAGTTATATTTTGGACAGGAAGTAGTAAAGAATTTGAGGAATTTATAGAATACATAAATAATAGTACCATTTTTCTAAAATTTACTTATAAAGTGTCTTATGAAGCTCTTCAATACTTGGATTTGGAAATTTATAAGTCAAATAATAATAAATTAGAAACTAGAATACATAGAAAACATACCTTTTGTAATTCCTTCCTTCACTATAATAGTGCACATCCAGCACACTGTAAAAGGAATATAGTAAAGGGACAATATGTTAGAGGTAGCAGAATGACAAGTTTGGATAGTGACTTTATTAAAGAATGTAATTTTCTTGAAAATATGTTCTTAGATAGGGGGTATCCTAAGGAATTCATCAATGTTATTAGAATTGAGGTAGAAAAGGGAAGAGAAAATAAATTTAAACCTATTAAAGGGGCTGTTAACACCATTGATGTAATACATAATTATAATGAGTGTAAAGAGATGGAAAATGTAGGTGAATTTCAACAAGCCCTAGTTTTGGAATTTAATGCAACTAATTATAATATAAGAGGGATTTTTCAGAAAGAGTGGGAAAAATGTATTTCCCTTTCTGATTTGGAGAATGTACCTAAAATAATACCCAAGGTAGTTTATAAGAATTCAAGAAGTATAAGGAATATTTTAGAAAACAAGAATAATAATAATTTCAACTTCTGTAGGAATGGTGAAAGGAAATTGGGCACCTTCCAATGTGGAAGGTGTAATCAGTGTGAGTTTATCATTAATAAGGGGGATATATTTTTGGAAAGTAGAAATAGGTGGATAAGAAGCAAAGGACATTATAATTGTGATACTAAGGGGTTAGTATACCTCGCCTTATGTGGAAAATGTAATGCTTTTTATGTGGGGAAAATGAAGAGAACACTAAAAAGAAGAATATATGAACACATTTATGATATATCTAAAGGTAAATAAACAAATGCATTATTTAAACACTCTAGAGTTATGTGTAGGTTATAAATTCTTCTTTTTAGTCTTGGAGCAGATTAAGAATGACATTAGGGGTGGCCCATGGGAAGAAAGAATAGAGTGTAAAGAATTATGGTGGCAAGTAACCCTGGAAGCGGGAAAATTCCCAGGGTTAAATGACTATCTTTCCATTTTGCCACTATTAAAGATAAGGGCTACAAAAATGTAAAGAAGAATAAATACTAATGTAATATTTTTTTTATGACAATAGATGGTGCTGTTCCCTCACATTTTGCATTAGTAAAGAAAGAAATCATATAAACATTGCACTTATAAGCACTTTATTCCTTAAAATATTTGTTCTTCTATTTCAAGTAATATGTAAGGTTGATGTTTTTAAAGTATTTAATGTGATAAAATTTATTTATTAGCATGATTTTAATAATATTTTTAAAGTTAGTAATTATTTAAGATGAATCCACAAGAATAGAACGTAATTGTAGTAATAAATATTTATGAGTCCATGTAGGGAATGATTTGTGTATTTGAAATGAAATTAAGGGATTTCATTGGTCTATTATTTTAAAAGGTATATAAATGTAATTAAGGTAATTAATTAATTCATCTGATGAAGTCTGAACTGTGTGGACGAAAATGCATGGTTGTATTCAAGGCGTTCATGTGATTTTTTTATTTGCGTGGAGAATAAAGTGAATTTAGTATTATTCAGTTTGTGCTTGCTGTCTCCATAATTACAGCGTTTCTTTTGATATTATTAGTGACTTTTGAGTGCTTCCACTTGTTTGCTCATCACATGATGAACTGAAAGCACAACTGCAAGTGGTTAAAACTTTCTCAGATTTTATAAGACTATCATTTGGTCTTGATAAATGAGCAAATGCAGCATTTAAAGCAGGAAAGCTTCAATACCAAGAAAAAATCAGTCTGCGACAGGAATGTGATATAAAGGAACTTGAGCAGGAGGGAGTGTATAAATATATGGGAACTGATGAAGGATTGAAAATAAAACATGAACATATGGAAACAAAACTTAGTAAGGAATATTTTAGAAGACTAAACTTAATAACTACAACAGCTATGACATCTAGGAACAAAGTCCAAGCTATAAACCAATTTGCTGTTCCTGTTTTAACTTAGTTTTGGGGTGTTTGACTCACCCCAAAAGGAACTGTATCAGTTGGAGAGGAAAACAAGAAGAATGCTTCACTCTTATCAAATGATATATAAAAATTAGTGTATACCAAGATTATATATTCTTTGTTCTGAAGGAAGTATGGGCCTTCTCGAAAGTGATTACATGTATAGATCTGCAATCATAGGACTACATACATATCTGCTGACTTCACCTGATCTAAACCTAGTGTAAGTTTTAAAACATGAGGGGTAGAATTCTAATATGACTTTCCTATGTAGTTTAACAGAAGTATATCAGTCTGAAGTGGGGATGAAAATCAAACCAGAGGTAGACAAAAATCAGGCAGCAACTAAATATGCCAAAAAAAAAAAAAGAAAAGAAGGTAGAGAGAAGGATCAGATGAGAAGGCAAGAAAAGTGGAAAAAACATAAACAGAGTTGCAAGTGCAGAAAACTCCTGGAACAACTTCATGTCGATCAGGATCAGACACAGGAATGGATAAGGAGAAGTGAATTTAAACCAAAAGACGAAAGGTTAATGTTGGTGGCCCTGGGTTATAGACTACGAACACGGTGGTTTACAAAGTCAGCTGAACATGTGGGAAAAACAGGCAAATGCAGGTTCTTTAAAAACAGAACTGGAAACAGTCGCACATCTTGTTGCTGGGTGTGAAGCACTAATAGCAGATGGCTTGTATTCTAAAAGGCACAGTAATCTGGCAAGACTGTTGCACTGGGGATTGTGCAAACATTACAATATTGAAGCAGCTGAGAGGCATTGGAAACATGAGCCTCAAAGCGTTATAAAGAATGACAAAGTTTATATCACATGGGATCACCCATTACTAACAGTTCAAAAAGTAGATGCAAGAAAACCAGATATACTAGTCCATGAAAAGAAGACAAAAGTAGCACTGATCATTGAAACTGTCTTGCGTACAGGGAGACACAAAGTCATAAAATACCAGGATTTTCAGGCAGAAATGAAGACTTTGTGGCAGAAGGAAACCCAGGCATTTCTAATTGTAGTAGGAGCAATGGGTCTCATAAAACAGAATTTACAGTCGTATTTAGATAAGCTACACATTGTCCTGTTCGATTCTCAGCTAAAGCGTTTTCTGTGTGGAGATGTGCGTGAATGGGCCGTCGTTGAAGGTTGTGCGTCAGAGCTGGCAACTCGACACGTAAAAATCTACTGCCAATCATTAGTGGACCGGAGTTCCGCTGTGGCGACCCCTAACCGGGAAAAGCCGAAAGACACAACAACATTTAGATAAGCTACCAAAACATGTAACTCCATACGAATTACAGGAGTCATTTCTGGGCGCATTGCTGGTGCTTCAGAAAGCACTTTTGGCTAACATCAAAGATTGAAACAATACTAATTTCATGAACTTTAATTATACCTTGACTTAGGAATGGGGTCTATTGCCATCATTGTATTGGAAACCCAATAGACTTGGAGAAATTAAACTGGCGGAAAGGACACAAGATCTTTGAGAGGAGGATGGAAGTAAAATGCTTCTAAATAAATGGGTTTTGTGAGAACTATACTTACAAACGAAAGTACAAGATGAAAAGTTGAGGATGGCTAGCAGGTAATAAACAATACTGAGAAAGGTTTGGTTACAAATTGCAAATATTTATGATGGAAAACAAATAAATAAGTATTCATGTTACAAACTTAATGTGTGAAATATAAATAAACTTGTTTACAAAAGTAAAAAATAAGATTAAGAAAAAAAGAAAGTTTTCTACTTATCATAACAGTAAATCTGTACAAAGGCGATTTATCCACTGAAACATTATCTCCTTCCATCCCCTGCCTTCAGTGTTTTTGGTCTGGATTCTCATTTCCTTTTCTTGTTTGTTTTCTTCTCTGCACTGCTCATAAGTATAAATGAAGATCTGGAGAGATTTGCAGTCATGTTGTTTAATGGAAAGAGGGAATGATACTGCAAGCATGGGACTTTTATGTGGCATTTTTATTACTGATTGGTCATTACGGTAAATACATTATTTTCATTTCTTTGTCAAACATTCATTCCCTGGTGCTGTTTTGTAGAAAGGTTTCAGCCAAATGTTGAATCCCCCATTTCCTGCAGTTTTGAAGGTATAATAAAACAATTCAACCAACTACAAAGGAGAGCAATGAAGCATACAAGAACTTTTGTGATTGAGCGCTTTCAACTTTAATAGTCTTTTACTGAATCTTTCATATTAACAAAACATATGAATTTATATATAATGGGTCTACTTCACGTTGTCGTAAGCTGACAATATCGAGTCTGATATTGTCGGCACGACAATATCGAAAGTGAAGAACATCGTGCAAGTAAACGGAAATCTCTAAGGGGAGATTTCCGTTTACCTCAATGTAGTGCGGTCTTGGAGTTGGTATATTTAAGTAGGGCGGTGTGGCGGGTGCCCCACTGCCTACGCCGTTTAGTTTTTTTTTTTTAAGTTTTTTTTTACGTTATTCGATGTTTTACTTAATCGATCAATAAAGTTCGACCTTTATTGATTCAATTAAGTAAACTTTCGATAACGTGATATAGACGCTATATAATCACTATTAATTATTGAACCAATGGTACAAGGCTAGTAATTTAACCTGAGACTATAAGTTAATAGTCATATGAGTATAATGATGTGCTTCCGTAAAATAGCTGACTTCTATCTGTCCTCTGTCATCAGAATTATTTGTATTGGTTAAGTGGTTTACAGATAGAAGTCATTCATCGTCTGCATCAGTTGCGCACTTGGTGGCCCAGTGTTTGTCTCATGCCCAAGCATTACTCTGGTCAAAGCTTTTCTCATTTCTTCTTTCCTGAAGCCTCAAGTGAGTTATAATTTTAAATACTTTTTAGATTTATTTCCATTGTTTGTCCAACTGCTGTTTAAATACACTTCCATAAGGGTGGACTTACAACCAACCTGTGTAATTACAGACCTGTCAGACTTTAATCCTTGTCTGCAAAGCCATGGGATGGTTTATAATTGACCTCATAAATTGAAATATTAAGAATATTGTTGGATTTAATCTGCAGTAGTTTGACTTTGTGAAGGGTAGATCCTGTCTATCTAATCTGGGAAGCTTCTTTGAAGTAAAAAAATACTCATCATTGTGTCCAGTGGTCTGTCTGTAGAACCAGTGTTTATCTTAATACAAGTTTAGCACTTTCTGCTGGTAAAGTAACTAACTTCTTCAGAACTACAAACTTCAGAACTCCATCCCTACACATCACAATCACATGGTCCTCTATTTAATTGGAGTATTTGTCTGGCTAAATTCTCAGAATTTACCCAAAGATGTCAAAGCTGAGTTCCTGAATGCTTTGCTGTGTTGGTCCTGTCTCTGCTGAGATCCTTAAAAGATGTGATGAAAGAGGAAAGTTAATTCAGGGGTTACCCGAATGATTTAAACTCTCCAATGCCAAAATGTAATAGAACTCTTCTTCCACTTCAAGTTCCTTTTTTAGGAGACAGAGTAAACATTCCCACGAAGGCACAGGAAACAAAATTTCAGAAAGCAATGGGAAGAGGGTTCAAAGAAAAAGGGGAGGGTCCTCTCAAAACCAAGGGCAGTCTAAGAAAGCAGACTATGCCCCATCCTGTGTTTCAACCTCCCCAATGCCTAAGTCATCACTTCCTTCTGTGGCATCAAATAACTTCAGACACTTTGGTTTTGAGATTCATTCAGAAAGGCAACAGCTTAGGTCCTCAATGAGAATAACATCAGCCATACAAAATATTATTAGGTTGTGATATACTAATGGCAGAAGGACTATATACCGAAAGGCATAATAATGTGGCAAGACGGTTGCACTGGGGATTGTGCAAACATAATATTGAAGCAGCTAAAAATCACTGGAAACATGAGCTATAAAGTTTCATAGAAAATGATGGTCTACATCACAAGGGATCACCCATTACCAACAGTTCAAAAGACAGATGCGAGAAAACCAGGTATAGTGGTTCATGAAAAGAAGACGAAAGTAGCATTGATCATTGAAATCGCTACACCCAGTGAGTACGGTGTCTTGTGTACAGAGAGACACAAAGTCATAAAATATCAGGATTTGCGGGTAGAAATGAGAGCAATGTGGAAGAAAGATACCCAGACAGTTCCAGTAGTAGTAGTCTTGTAAAAAAGAATCTACAATCATATTTAGATATGTTACCAATAAGAGTAAAACTGTACGAATTGCAGGAGGAGTAATTACTGGGCACATTGCAGGTGCTGCGAAGAGCACTTCTGGCTGACATCAAAGAATGAAGTAATACTAATTTCTTGAACTTTAGTCATACTTTGACTTGGGAATGGGTTCCATTCCCAAAAGACTTGGAGAAATTAAAATATTATACTAATAAAGTAAGAGAAAGTATTCTAAGAACAAAGCCAACATGAGAATGGAGAAAGGAGATTCTGCTGATAGGGATGACTGCAATTAGGGATACAGTGAATAGGCAAGAGGGGGCTGGAATTTATTGGAGAAAACTGTCAAAGGAACCAAGGTATTGGGAGCAAATCACTAGAGAGGGAAAAGTAATCACATGGGTTGTGACCATGTAGACATTTGGACTGTAGGCTAGAGACTGCCTTCCCTGTCAGGAATTAATATCAGAGTATAGACAAAGAGAAAGGGATAGGGGAATCCTAAATAAAAGACTTGCCTTGGTAGAGTTTTTAGTTGAATCTAGAACAGAAGCTGCTGTTAAAAAGGGATAATTAGTATGGCATATAAAATATTGGATGATATCTATAGGAATCAATGACAGGAGGTTAGAAAAGATTAGGAAGAGAGATTGGATAAGCAATTTACAAGGAATAATGGGAGGATGCATGCATGGCGTCTGAGTGTTCAGCAGTCTATAAGGTGTAGGAATTTTGCTTGGAAGCATTTGCATAGGTATTTGTGTATGCCAAGCAGACTCCAAAGAAGTTTTCCTCAGGTAGATGGCAAATGTTGGAGGTGTGATGGGGAAGAAAGAGGTTTTTGGGAACATATGTGTTGAGAGTGTAATGAGTTGGCAGACTTCAAAAGTTCCTTACAGAGTGCTCTGCCAGAAATATTGGGTGAGCAAATGGTTGTAACTAAGGAAATTATTCTTTAATCTGTGACAGAGGATCTGAATTTCTTACACTTAGTAAGGCCTTGTTTAGTTTAATTATGCTGGTCGCCAAAAGAGTAATTATTACAAAATGGAAATAAAAGTCTAAACCAACTGTATTGGATATTGTAACAGAGATAAAAGAACTGGAAGTGGGATCTTTAAGAAAGGGTAGGAGAAAATTACATAGAAATACATGGAAGCTGTGGAAGCAATTCATGCATAATAATGATAAGGGGAGGGGGGAGGTTTAAGGGAAGACAGGAAGTGAACAATTTAAACAATATTGGATTGATGATAGTTATACAAAAGAACATAAGTGATGTATAGTGTATTTATTTGGAAACATGTTGATATGGTTTGTTTTATTTTATATAAATGTGTATTTGCCCATGTCTTAAGTGATAATTCAATAAAGATGTTTAGAGTGCACTTCAGTGTGCTTGTTCCAAGCTTGTAACTGCCTCATTTGGAAATGTTTTGTATCAATTTTTCGCAAATTTGTTGTGTGATTTTCCTTTTCTTGTTTGTGCTTTTAACTGGCATCTAGGCGGTGAACATAGCACATGTTCACCCAAGAGAGGTAAACCTGCAGGTGTTCGATTTCTCACAAAGATTATGACAGCCATTGTGTAAAACTATCTAAGTCTAGAGCATGGCTTTGCTAAATTAGATTTATCAGGGCTTTAGTCCAAAGACTATTAAGAGAGAGCAGGAGGCCTTCCAGACATACCTACCCAAAATGAGACTTACAGCTTTTATAGGCCTGTCTGCAGTGTCTGTAGTGCTACAATAGTATGATGGACCAGGCACCTCTTTAGCAAAGAAGAAATCATAGAAGTGAACTCACAGTCCTTCAAACTAGGTCTGAGGGCATCATCCCTACAGAGGAACTCTTAACAGCACCCAGTCCCGATGCCTGTGACAGATGAGACTTCTGACAGTGCTCCTTGGGAGGATGCCGTTTCCTACAGTATCTAGATCTCCAGCTCATCACACAAGAGCAAAAACTGGACTCAACAACCTGCCCTGGAACACCACCTATTTATAAAAGGAGAGAAGGGTGTTTTCCCTATGGTTACATTTGAATAGTATGGTTGTGCCCAGGTGATGTCAGAACCCAGGAGTAATCCCTCTTTAGGCTCAGAAATTCCTGCCAGGCACTTGCTCTTCCAAGGCCCAGAAGTCTGACACCCAGCCTTCAACTAAGCCTGAACAACTGTCTCTTGGTGGGTCAGTTGATGTTGGCTCCACTAGCATTCTTCTAATGATTGGGCTAAACTGGCTTGTAATTTCCTTCACTTCTAGAGTAGCCTGCAATGTGTTTTAGAAAAACTCAATATGTCAGGGGTCTGTCCTACAAAAAGAAAGAGGGATGTCTCTTTTGTGGGAGACTCTGGCACTTTTGACTCCCAGGAGGAGGAAGAACTGGACTAAAAGTCACTGATATCCCTCTCCTTGCTTAGAATACAGACAGTTAGGGCACTCTGGCCTTTGTTTCGGCCCCAGAAGTCTTGTCTTTTTGGCATACTCTAGCCGTAACAAGGGTGTACTTCCGGTGGCAGCTTAATGAGGCTTCTGACTCTAAGATGGTCTTTGTGGACTTTCTGGGTCTGGATGATTTCAAACCACTAGCTGTTTCAGTCCAGGGAGCCTTCTTCATTGTCACTGATGCTACTTCCTTAAAGTCAAGACTCCCAACATCTATCCCAACAGGCCTGCCCACTCAGTACAAGACCCTCTTACTTTGTTTTTCAAAAATCCAGTTGCAGACCTAAATATAGTGCCTTTGGAATCCGAGCAAGACTGGGTTTTGGTTGCAGCAATCTTCCAGGTAACAGAGAAAGCAGATATCTTGACAGATTTGGGAAGAAAATACATACTTCAGCAACCTTGTCCTTCAGGAGCTTTGAATTGACAGACCTACATTTTCAAATGATAGGAACATGTCCTCAAGCAACTACATATTTGTGGGGTAGTGCTGGTCAAGACCCTGAGGTTTCTGTCCTCACCTGCATTATACAGTAGTAATCATGCCTTAAAATGTGCGTATGATACCGCTGGACAAACACTGAGCCTGCTGCTGTAAGGTTAGTCATCAGAAAGCATTCTTAGCTGAGGATTCGGTCTCTATCCAAGGATGTGAAAGTGCAACTCTTTAATGCTCCGCTTAAAGAATTGCTGATTAGACCCTCTTTTTTTACCACCCCATTCCAAAATATAGCAGAAACTACTTGCCCAAACAAGGCTCTTACAACCAGAAACAGGACAGAGGTAAACAGCTGAAGGGTAAGAAGGTCACACAGAAGAGAAAATGGCAGCATGAACTAGAGGGAGGCCAGTAGGCTGCCAGATCATAGGCCTCTGCAAGGAGCAGTGGTGACTTCACCAACCTCCTCCCTCCAAGTCCCTTAATTTTCCAGACCCTGTCTTTCACCCTTCTCCCTTCTCCTGCACCCTGATAGGTGACATATTGGCCTTCCATTATGAGCATTGGTCAAGGATAACTACAGACCAGATTGTTCTACAGATTATTTCTAGCGGATGTGGGTTTCATTTTCTGGTCAGTGTACAAAAAAAAAAAAAACGGAGATCTCCGTTGCTTATTTTAAAGCTGTCTCGCTATGTTAAACCCATTTAACATAGCGAGACAGGTTTAAAAAAAAAGCAACGGAGAAAGCAAGATCTCCGTTGCTTTTTACTGTTTCGCTATGTTAAATGGGTTTAACATAGCGAGACAGCTTTAAAATGAGCAACGGGCATCTCCGTTGCTTATTTTAAAGCTGTCTCGCTATGTTAAACCCATTTAACATAGCGAAACAGTAAAAAAGCAATGGAGATCTTGCTTTCGGCCACAGCTCTGATGTACTGTGTAGGCATGCGCAGTACATCAGAACTGCCGCGGATGCCAGACAGCTGCGGAAGGGCAGCAAAGAGGCATTATACAATGCCATTATTTCAGAAAAGTAATTGTTTCTTTTCTTAAATAATGTCATAGTGTAATAATAACCACTTCTGGGTGTGGTAATGCAGGATTTAACCACGGTTGTCTTTGTTTGGTCCTCGGCCGCCTCAGGACCAAACCACGCCAACTGTGGTTAAATCCCGCATTACCCACACCCAGGCGTGGGTTATTGCTATATTGTATGTATATTCAGTTGTTCTTCATGTACTCTGCTGCTCATTTATTGTTCTGTGGAGCTTTTCTCCCCAGGCCTCCACTGAAAAAGGACCTGTGTCCAGTTGGAATTTCTCAGTAAACAAATGTAAATAAATAAAATAATAAATAAATAACAAACAAGAACATAAATTTTGTGCTACATAAAAAAGCAGGCAGAAACACACTCCAGTGTGCACATAAAAGCAAATTACTGTAAATGCAGGTGAATTCCATGGCAGATTAGCTGTCCAGGATCTCAGCAGATCCACGAGTGGATGTTTTGGAAGAATGCCTTTATGGACCTAACAAACAGATGAAGCATAGTGAGGATGGACTTGTTTGCTTCCAGTCAACATACAGCTAAATAAATTGTGCTTCAGAATACTAAACATATTCAGTTGGGTAGTAGATACCTTTTCCATAAATTGTGTGTATCTGTGTCTGTTTTTTTTTTTCCTACAATAAGCTTGTTCCCCATGGTAGTTCAAAAGTTGATGAGAGGCCAGAAGTGTTGTTTGTTGTCCGTTTATGGACAAGACGGTACTGGAGCTGTCATCCACTCTAGCTGGCAAGGGAGAAACCTTTACTACTACCTCATCATGTGAATTCTGACACAGTACAAGGGGGTTTCCTGTACACCCAAAGCTGTCTACAAAAAAACTAATAGCTTTGAAGATATGACCTTTGTTACCCACTTGGGAACCTTTAATTTCAGGACATGCTAAAATTATGAAGAAAGCTCATATGGAAAGTTACTGATAATTGAATGCAAGCACTGATTGTCTGCCAGGAGGCTGTTTATTAGTACTGTGTAAACATATAAAATGGTTGTATCAGTAATCATTGCTAAAATAACAAGTGTACCATGCATGGAGATTTCACAGTGTGTTATGAGGAAAATGTGTTGATGTTATGTGATCCTATCTCGCCTACATTCTGACTGATGGGTTCGGAGCCGATCCCTCGGCTCCGACTCGGCACGCTTATGCCAAAGAGCGAAGTCTCTTATTGGCTGAGCTTACTATATCCCAGGATGCACCACTACCAGTCCCCCAGATCTCGTTTGCCGCTAACTAGCAAAGACGTGGTCTCGAGCTGGCTGAGCTAAGTAGTGTTTTTCACTAACTTTTTCTGTCAGGAATTTCCTAATTCTTCAACAAAAGCTGTTTTAACAGCTATATCTTACTTTTGTGTATGAGTGGTTATTTTTTTGTGGAAATTTTGTGTGGTGGTTGCGTGTTTTGTTCTGACTAGAGGCCCCTTTTGAATTGAAGGGCCTTTCCCTGTCAGTCAATTGTCTTTCGAGTCCTTAAGGGTTCTTGGATCCCTTTAGTTGATTTTTTCTGTTGTTGTGACAGCCTTTGTGTAAAAAAAAAAAAAAAAAAAAAAGTAAAGTAAGTGTTTTTTCTGTGTTAGTTAGAGTTGCTAAATTGTTGCCATAATGTCTCAGGCTCCTAGGCCTTCGGGCTTTAAGAAGTGCACTAAGTGCAGTTTTAAAATGTCAATCACAGATGACCACTCTCTCTGTGTGTATTGTTTGGGCGCCAAACATTTGCAGGAGTCCTGCAGCGTGTGTCACGCGTTTTCCTCGAGGGTCCTCCAAGACAGGAAAAATAAACTTATTTTGAAAGGCCTCATTAAACCCTCATTTGAAGAGGCATTAGCTTCCTCTCCTTCTCCTGCTAAAAAGAAAAGGGCGTTGGCTCCGACCGCCAAAAGACATAGGCAGGCTTCTCCTTCGGCTCCACGGACTTCGGAGCCGAGGGCGGAACGGTCTGCCTCGATGCCTCCAGCCTCGACTCCTCTGGGTTCGGAGCCGACGGCTGGGGCATCGAGAGGCGGGTCACCTTCATCGGCTCCACTGATCTCGGAGCCGATGAAGGTTGTCCGCTCAGACACTTCCTCCTCGGCGCCGAAGCCCTCTTCAGCACCGATGGAAATTGGTTTGGACACTTCTTCGGCGCCGATAATTGTCGAGTCGATTCGGAGCTGGTCCCCTAGTCCCTTGGAGCCATTGGAGAGGCCTACTCGAACCCATTCGGTCTCTTCCAGGTCATCAAGGATGTCAGATTCGGACATAGACACTGTGCTCCAAAGACTGTTCCAGTCCCCAGTCTTTCAGAAATTTGTTTCGGCTCCGACCCACTTGGCTTCGGAGCCGATAGCCCATTCCATTGCTATTCCTCCTCCGACCACTTCGGCTCCGTCGGAGCAGGTGCTGATGGAGCCAGTGGAGATCCTAGGGTCGGCGCCGACCCTTACTCCAACCCCGGCCTTCGGGTCCGAGTTTAGCACACGGACTTCTTCGGCCGGACCCGGGGGTGACGTTTCGGGACCAATGCTGTCAGTTCCTAGCCTCCCTCTCGGTGCTTCGCCGGGACTTCCGTCTGCTATCATGGCTCGAGACCGGACCTCCCAGGATTCTGGGGTCCGGCCTTCAGAGCTATGAGGAGTGCCTTGGCCAAGTCTTCTTCGCCATCTCTACGGCTTTACCGGCACCTTCCTGGGCATGGAGACTGGGTCTTTGGCAGTTCCCTGTCTCTAGGCAGCGGAGCCCTGGGGCCTGAGGTTACCCCCACTGGGGGTTCCCTCCTCCTGAGGGTCTTTCGGAGTTGTCTTCGGAGGAGCCCCAAGGAAGAGAACGTGCAAGAGGAAGCACGTGGACTCCCCGACGAGTCTCTTACATCGGACACTGATCTTGATGATGCGGAGGGGTCCCAAGTCGCCCTCGGATGATGTCTCATTTGCAGACATTCTAGAGATCCTTAACGAGGCGGCTGGAATTCCAAACCCCCCTCCGCTGATGAGTCGGTGTTCCTCAAGGCCTTTGGGGCTCAGCCCTCCGCCTCCTGGGTGTCTCCGCCCTTCGACGAGCTCCTGGATTTGGTTTGTCGGAGGGCGTGGGAACATCCAGATACTGTGGAACCAGTGCCTTCTCGCCCTAACAAATTTTTGTCTGCCCCACCCGAGAAGGAGTTCTTAACGAAGGCGTGGCTGTAGATGCCATGGTGGTGGCATCTGCTACCCAGCAGGACGTGGCAGAGGCTTCAACGTCCGTCCATCCTCCTAATAAGGAGTCTAGGAGCATGGAGCGGTACGGGAAGCGCACCCTGACTTCAGCGGCCTTTACTCTGAGGTCCCTGAATTATTTGGCACATTTCACCAGACTACAGAGGGATCTGGTCAAGGAGCTCTCAGACTCCTCTCAGGTAACCTACCTGAGCAGCTAGCCCAGTCGGTTAGCTCTCAGTTGGCTATCCTCACCTCGATTTCTAACTCGTCCATGAGGCTCATTTCATATGTGGCCGAAGGGGCGGGCAGAGCGGCAGGCACAGGCGTGGCTCTACGGAGACAAGCCTGGCTCCGTTTGTGTCATTTTGCGGAGGCCTTCAAGTCTTCCTTTGCCGACGCTCCCTTTGATGGGTCCTCTTTGTTTGGACCCAAGGTAAAAGACACTCTTACCCGCTGTGAGCAAGAGGGAAAGACTTTATCTGCTGTAGGAGCACGTTATTCCACTCCCTTTCGGCCTTATCCCAAGGCTAAAAGAGGAGGGAAGATGTGGTTCCGCAAATCACAGAAATTCTTTCCTCAACAGCAGGAAGATTCCCCTTCCAGAGGCAGAGGACGGGGAAATTTTTCTGGGAGACGCCGTCCCAGAGGCGGCAGAGGCCCCCGCAACACTGGAGACCGCGAGTCCTTTCGTGGCTCTTCAGCCTCCCACACTCCATGAGGGATTGCCCGGCTGTGCTGCTCCGAAGCCAGTCGGGTGCTGTTTTGCCAAGCACCTAAAAGCCTGGGAGTCTATTACTCAGGACAGATGGGTGCTTCGGATTATTGCCGGAGGTTACACCATTCCCTTCACACACTCACCCCCACCGTCCAAAAAAATCCCGGACCCACCACCCAGTCAAAGGGAAATTGCAGCTGTAGAAGCTTCAAAGCTGCTAGAAAAAGGAGTCATCCAACCGGTCCCCACAGACCAGGTTGGATCCGGAAATTACTCAAGGTTCTTTTAGTGCCAAAAGACAGGGGACCTGAGACCCATTTTGGATCTCAGCAAACTAAACCAGTCCGTCATGAAGTCCAAATTCCGAATGGTCACTTTACAATCCATTCTCCCATTGTTGGAGAAAGATGTTTGGATGTGCTCCATAGATCTCAAGGACGCCTATTATCACATACCGATACATCAGGCGTCCAGGAGGTATCTGCGCTTCAGCCTGGGAGACAGTCATTTCCAATTTTGTGCACTGCCCTTTGGTCTCACCACAGCCCCAGGGTGTTCACCAAGTGTTTGGCAGTAGTGACTGCTCACCTGAGGAGTCTCGGATTCCAAGTGTTTCCCTATCTGGACGACTGGCTCCTGACTGCCACCACCAGGCATCTACTACTAGAGAACCTACAAGCCACCATCTCCTGGGTGCTTCCTGGGAATTACATTCAACTGGTCAAAGTCTGTCTTGCTGCCTTCTCAGCGCATAAGATTCATAGGAGCAGAGATAGACTCAAAATTAATGCGAATCTTCCTTCCCACCGAAAGGATACAAACATTACAAGGTCAAGTCCGAGCCCTGCTTCTAAGATCCAAAGCCCCAGCCAGGATGGTCCTGCAACTTTTAGGTTCAATGTCTGCCACGGTTCTCCTAGTTCCTCTGGCAAGATTGTACATGAGGATTCTTCAGTGGCTGTTATCGACACAATGGTCTTTTCAGGATCTCCCCCTCAATCATCACATACTGATTACAGAAACGTGCAAACGGGACCTCTGCTGCTGGCTTCTGCCATCCAGTCTGAATCAGGGAAGACCTTTTGTTATACCCCCTCCGGTGGCCACCTTGACAACGGATGCCTCCCAGACGGGGTGGGGGTGGGGGCATTGTCTGGGCAGGTCAGTTCAGGGTTCTTGGCTTCCAAACGAAACATTTCTCCATATCAATGTGTTGGAAATGAGGGCTGTACTTCTGTCCCTACAAGCCCTCCACAAGTTTCTCCCTCAAGGCATTATCGCTATCCACACAGACAACATGTCGGTGGTCTGGTATCTAAACAAACAAGGAGGGACCAGATCTTACCCCCTTTGCAGAGAGGCCATGAGGGTGTGGGAATGGGCAGTGGCTACCAACCGCTTCCTGGTAGCAACCCACATTCCAGGAAAATCCAATGTATGGGCAGACAGACTGAGCAGGACTATTCTCTCTCCTCACGAGTGGTCCCTGAACGAAACAGTAGCAGCTCAGATTTTCAAAAGATGGGGGATTCCGTGCTGCGACCTGTTTGCAACACCAGAAAACACGAAGTGCAAAGGTTCTTTTCCTTGACCCAGCGTCAAGGGAGGCAGCTACGGATGCTCTAGTCCAACCTTGGCCAACAGGACTGCTTTATGCTTTCCCTCCAGTTCCACTCCTCCCCAAAGTCATCCAGAAAGCTTCCCAATTGGGGTCCACAATGATTCTAATTGCTCTGCACTGGCCTCGTCAAGTATGGTTCCCCTACCTACAGAAATATACTCTGGACGGTCCTTGGTTTTGGATCTAACTCCGGACCTTCTGGTTCATCAGTCGGGACAACAGCACCAGTCCCTTCACACTTTGAAATTAACAGCTTGGCTCCTCCACTTCCGACTTTAGTCAGAAATCACACCTTGGACCCGGAAGTTATTCACATTTTATCTTCAGCCCACAAACCCACCACTAAGAAATTGTATCACAGTAAGTGGAAGAGGTTTGCTATCTGGGCTCAACTCAGAGGCTTAGACCCTATTACTGCCCCGATACCAGAGGTCTTGAAATTTTAAACAGCCTTGTTTAATCAAGGATCTTCAGTCTCTACTATTAAAGTCCAACTAGCAGCTATCTCCAAATTTCACGAATCCATAGACCCACCGTTGATGAGCAGCAGATTATGTAAAACTTTCATGAAAGGTGCTGTGCTTTTAAGACCCCAGTTTTTCATCCTGCGCCTCCGTGGGATCTTGATTTGGTACTGTGCCTTAACATCTTCCCCTTTTGAACCGGCTGCTACATGTGAGTTGAAATATCTGTCTTGGAAAACTGCCTTCTTAATTGCAATTACCTCTGCAAGAAGAGTTTCAGAACTTCAAGCCCTATCTATCAAACCACCGTACTTGATTTTTCACAAGGATAGAGTATCACTTATGCCTAATCCATCTTTTGTTCCAAAAGTTTGTTCTAATCTCTGTCTCCAACAATCTCTAGAGCTACCAGTTTTCTTTCCAAAATTTTCAAACAAAGCGGAATACACCTTGCATACATTGGATGTTTACAGGCAGTTGCGCTTCTATCTAGACAGGACTCAACAAATTCGAAAAACAGATCAATTGTTTGTGTCCTTTTCAGATAATAAACTGGGTAAAACCATCACTAAAGCTACTATTGCCAAATGGATTAGAGATTGCATAACTCAGGCTTATTCCTCTTCAAATAAGCAACTTACAACATCTGTCAAAGCTCACTCTACTAGAGCTATGGCTACCTCTATTGCATTTCATTCCAAGCTCGCTATTTCTGAGATTTGTGCTGCGGCTACTTGGTCCAACCCGCACACTTTCATTTCCCACTATAAATTGGATGTGGCATCTAAAGGGCGAGCATCATTTGGTTCCACGGTACTCAGGAGTGTTTTCCAGTGAGCCACCCAGGATTTAGGTGCTAGGACGCTGTCCCATCAGTCAGAATGTAGGCGAGATAGGATCACATAACATTTTTAAGTTATGTACTCACAATAACTTCAGTTGTTTGGGATCCATCTCGCTAACTTCCCTAATACCCCCCCTCCTCCCCCCTGCCTTGGAGATCAGAAGAGATTGAACGGTTTGAGTTCTACTGTTTTTATCTTGTATCATCTGTCGATGTTATATAAGCAGTGCATGCGTGTGTGCATGTATGCGGACAAACTAGATCT
Organism: Protopterus annectens; assembly: GCF_019279795.1. Classification (NCBI taxonomy): domain Eukaryota; kingdom Metazoa; phylum Chordata; order Ceratodontiformes; family Protopteridae; genus Protopterus; species Protopterus annectens. The sequence continues at coordinate 180,708,600 of NC_056737.1, read as the reverse complement.
GGGGGACTGGTAGTGGTGCATCCTGGGATATAGTAAGCTCAGCCAATAAGAGACTTCGCTCTTTGGCATAAGCGTGCCGAGTCAGAGCCGAGGGATCGGCTCCGAACCCATCAGTCAGAATGTAGGCGAGATGGATCCCAAACATCTGAAGTTATGGTGAGTACATAACTAAAAGTTTGCACTGCTCAAAAATATGAGAAAAGCTAGAAGGACATGTACAAGAAAGTCATACCTAGCTAAATGGAATATTTTCTCCCTTTGGTGCCAGAGGAGGAACCAGCTCTCAAAAATGGTGATTGTGTGAGTGATTCTCCAGTGTCTCTCTGAGCTGTTTTCTAGTGGCTTAGCTTATTCCTCTGTACAGTTGCATCTTTCAATCACTTCTTTTTACCTACTCTTATATCCCCTTGCTGCCATGCCATACCAACAACCAGACAAATCCTGAGGGATCTCCTTTACCTCAGGGCTTACAGGAGAAACATGCCCCTAGCCTGGGATTCAAATTTTGTGTGTTGGATTAATTGAATATGCTTTCCCTTTTGAACCAACTAATACAATACCCTTAAACTTCCTGAGCTAGAAAACTGTATTATTTATTGCTGTTACCTAAGCTAGTAGATTTTCAAAACTCCAGGCTCTGGTGTGCAAAGAGCCATGTTTAATGTTCAGTAAAGGTAGGGTGATCATGTGCAGTAACCCCTCTTTCATGCTAAAACCTATTACAGAATTACCTCTAAACCAAGCATCCCAGCTCCCTGTATGTATTCCTAGAATTCGAAGTAAAGGGAAATGATCTTTGCTTTCTTAGGTATAAATAGACAGTTGAGACATTTACAAGATAGAACCAAACCACCAGAAGATATACAAATTTTGTTTCATTTTACTAGTTGGTGCTGATTTCCCACCCTTAATCCCATCCAGCACATAGGTACACAGGTCAGGACCTGTAACCCCCCCTCCTGACTGGAGACAAGAAACAAATGCCAAGAATGTGTCAGATGCCAGAGCCAGTAGACATGGTAAAGTTTGTTACTCCGTCTGTTTCCACTTGAACAGAAGTGGAAGCCTCACATAGCTCCCAACCACACTGCAGTGGGATTACCAGGGCCTAATAGACCAGAGGCCACAACTAGATGATAGAAGGGGAGGCAGATTTCCCCCAATTTAAGGAAGAAACAACACTGAGTGGGCAGTGTTATCCACCATAATGCACCAACCTGTTCAAGGCCACAGGGATCATCTAATTCCCAGAAGAAGTGCATGGTGGAATACACAGGAGCAATGATTTTTAAGTACAGGCATGACTCCTCAAAGTAAAAACAGGATCTGGCCATGCTTTGAAGGGTAACAGGGGAAGCCATCCATGTGGCTTATCCAGGAACTCATTCTGAGACAGGGCATACTCATGACTACCCCTTTCCTGCATAAGAGAGAAGGTAGAGTTGCCTGCAGGGGCTGGCTATAGATTCCTATTTACCAGAATGACAACTGTGGCCAAGACCCAAGTAGGAAATGGACCTGTCCACCAGAGGTGAAAACCACTAGCTAATATGGATCCAGAAAAAAGACAGAAGACCATTTAAAGAAGGGGAGATACCATTAAACATCTCCTTCCACACCAAATGATGCTTCATAAAGGAGAGAGAACAGGAAGACCTCAGAAGGAAGACATATCCCCTGCTAAGCAGAACTCTTTCAAACCTAGGAGGTTGCCAGTATGCAACACCGAGGAACCTTTTTCCTCTTATTCTTCCATTAACCAGCCATGCCAGGGGGAAAGGTTCCCCTTGGTAGTCTTATGTTATGGAACTTGAAATGCCCACACCTAGAAAAAAGCTTTTGAGCAACATCACTCATAAAGAAAGAGGGGAGAGAGGGGAGAATGTCAAAGAAAAAGACCTGGGGTACAGAGGACCCAAAAATTCACATAGTGAGAGAAAACATCCTAAAAGACAGCCATCAGAGAACTCAAGAGAGTTCCCAAGGACAAGCTCCTCTGTCCCTAGAATCCAAGGTTAGGAAAGCCTAAGTCCCCCAAGGGAGGAGGGTGCAAAAGTGGTTCATTGTCCTCAAAGGCAAAGGCCCAAACTGCTCTGGAGGTACAGTGCATATGGTCTGTCCTTTCCAGGGCAGGACACTCAGGGACTAAGAGGAAGAACCCCTCCAGGTCTCCAAACGTCCTTCAGTTCCCCTTCAAAATGGTGGAGGAGGAGAAAGGACCTCATAGTGCCTGCAGATCCAAAAGGGGTCCCAGGCCAAGTAGGAAGAGCAGGCTTCCCTACCCACCAGTCAGCTGAGTCTGTAGATCACCTGAGGAGCCTTCTTCAACCATTTCTCTCTAACTCAGAATTTCTACCAAGAAGAAAAATACAAAGGATATGCAAATGTAGCAACTTTTTACTAACTATAGCAAGGATTGTGAACTGACCTTTATGGGAAGTAAAGAGAAATGGTGGGCATGAGGGAAGAGCACACTTGTGTAATCAGTGCATGACAACATATAATGCACTGTGGGCACATGTCTGTCCCAAAGTGCAGGAGTGCCTGTTAAAATATGTTGTGTTGTTTGGTGGTGAGGACAGCCCAAGCCATTGGATCCATCATTGACATTCCTTGATGTTAGATCTTACTGTGAAGAACACTGTTTCTAATGTTGACGGTATTTTATCCAGTACTGCAATGTTACAACCAGAGCCTCTGTTTTGCATTAGTTCCATATTTTTAATTTAAGTGAGATCACAGTCTCTGCTCTCACACCTCTTTTTTCTCTTTCTCTTTAGTCAGTGAAGAACCTCCACCTAAATTTACTGTTCGATCAAAATTCAAAAACAGGACAAAAAGAGAAAAGAAAATTGTGACCAGGATGAAGACATTTCACTTTTGGTGCAACATCCAGCTGCTAACTGCCTTCCTCAAACCTCTTGAGTTTATCAACCTCTTTTTGTATGAATTTTCTACTGTAAATCAACATCAGTAAATAATCTTTATGAATAAATAAGACGGTTTTAATACTCTCTCTGCTTGATGTGCTGTGTGTGTTTTTTATAGTGTTAACTTTTTTACTGTGTAGCCGTAATAAGCAAAATTAACACATTACGGAACTACTTAGTATATACTTGGTGGAGTGAATAGTTTGACATTTTTTGCATCTTTTGCTAATGAAAATAGGATTGTCAGATTGTGAGAAATTTTCCAAAAGCAGCTTCAAAACACAATGTCTTGAATGACATGATCATCTGGTGGCATAAGCATTTACAGAATAATTTATTTTTTTGAGCAAGACTTAGCCTTGTACACTCCCATTCAAGGCACTGCCTTTAGGGTTGCCAACTTTGCATGTCAAAAATTCTGGACATGTACGTGAAAGCAAAATGTGTGTAATTTTGGTACCCCCCCTCCCCCACGCACACACAGCAGTTCCAGTGTCCCATTACTTGGCTATTTCTCCATTTCTCCCCACTTGCCATAAACACTGTTCAAAACTCTCAGTGTGCATACGGTTTTCTGCTTTACTTCTACAATGATTGCAGATATTTGGATTTAATTTAAAACTTTTATTTCAAATTTTATAGCACAAACACTGATAGACATTTGCTAAACAAAGCAATATAGTCTCACAATGAAAACAGATTTAGCATTAAATTTTCTCTGCATTTGAAACTCAGATTCACTGAAACAGCATTGACATCCACATTCAAAGAAGATACATCTGGCCAGTGACAGATTAAATTTACCTTTGGGTTATTTTCAAATCATAGGCCCCTTGCACACATTTTAGGACCATACAAAAGTTATTTGATTCACCTTCCTGATTGTATTAAATTATAATACGTAATAATTAAATTATATCCCTTGCATAATATAGCACCACTTGTTAGAGCGTGTTTTAAATTTATATTTTTGAACATTTTTCCAGTAATCAATGAAACAAAACATATGAACCAATAAAGATACAACTACCCAATTCAGAACATTTCAACCATAAAAGGCCACTCAAACTTCTGTCATTACAATCCATCAGTATCAGTCAATATGCAAAATCTCTGCAGAAGTAAAAGTCATCTGAATAATTCCACATTAAAGAGATCTGTATCTAATGAAAAGGTTGCTGCTAGCAAACAACTTTATATTTCAGTGTTTCATCTACAAATTCAGTGCTTGCTGCCCTTGAAGAGAAAATTACTTATGGTAACATTAAAAAATGGTAAGCTGGTAATTTTGCAATAGGGAATAGATGGCAAATTGTAAACAGATTCATAGCTACTAATGTGTGCATTGAATGAAAGATCAGCTGTATGAGCATACTCACTGTGATAGTAAATATGTGAGGTGGTGACTCCTGAAATAGTATTCATAACATCCTGTTTTGTACATATCCCTGTGTATCATGCTTGAGCCAGATTCTCACAGCATAGAACTCCCTATGCTGTCTTATAAATATAACTGAATCATAATTTGTACAAGGTATACTGTATATAAATACAGAGGCGGCAGTCACTGCTTCCAGTTCTTGCAAGAAGCAAAGTGAAACTTTTAACAGAGTGAAAATCCTAATAACTTAACACAGCAAACACACTGTACTTGTGCAATTACAGTAGCCTATATGATACAATTTTTTTCTACAGCTTTGCAGTAATCCTACCCTTGATCTGTACCCAAGGTGGGTAGGTAAAAATAAAACTACATGAATCCCCTCCTTTAATCATCTACAGTCACTGTGAGATTCCTCAAACAGTTATGGTGTTATCTTTCAAGATTGTTTTCTATATTGCTACTTGCCATAACATTTGGGCAGAATCTATAAGAAATTTAAAAAGGTTACACTGGTAGCAGAACACAATTAATCAGTAAAATAAAAGCCATTACTTAGGTGTGATGAACAGGGGCTACAGGCTTTAACATCTGCACCTTGTATCTCAATATTTGAAAGCACAATGGAACCAAAAGTCTGTGATTTGACACCCACTATTATTGCCTATTTAAACACAAATTACAGTTGACCTTCAGGCTATATGTTAAATGTGCATTTCTGCCTTAATAGTCATCACCCACTACAGCCAGGTAAGCTCCACAGTCCACAGCTACCAATCAGAATTTTAATCAGTGGCTCCCCGGGATTTCATCCTTCTCAGACTCAGCCAAGTGTCTTATAGTGTAAATTTACAAACAGCAGTTGAAACTTGATCGAAGTTATTTGGCATACACATACACAGTTCTCACAATAGGGGTGGTAAATGGTGACTTTCCAAAACCACCTCCTTCCTTCCTAGTCTCTAAGATGCCAGGTAATCAAAACTAACAAAAAAAAAGAACACCAAAACTAACAAAAGTCCAAATGGAATTCGGAGTCCTTACTGGCAGTATAACTTGTGACTCTACAGGTATCATTAGCAAGCAAAGCAAGACTCCTGTAGCTGCTCTACTTCTGTTACTTTTTGTATTAACAGGCAGCCCTTCTATTTAAAGTCCCCAAATAGGCTCTAATTCAAGTTTTATACTTTCTGTTTCGACAGTTACTTCTTGAGGGAGAGTCTCAACAAGCTGCATCCAAAATAAGGCATCATTATGATGTAAATGATGTAAAATACTGCAACCACTTTCAAGTAGCATTATAGTGTATAACATCATGCATGGTCAAGTAGGAAGGTTTAGATTTATTATTAAACTATAATGCATTTTTACCATGGCAAGTCCACTTACATACCATTTTACATACTTTTTACATATTACATTTTATTGAAAAGGTAACTACAATGCAGATTCTTTTGCTTTTATATTTAACCAATTATGTGCAATATTATTAGCGGACCGGAGTTCCGCTGTGGCGACCCCTAACCGGGAAAAGCCGAAAGACACAAACAATTCATTTGTAAATTTAATACAGCCCTACTACAGCTAGTACATTTTTTCTTTGCTTTTCTCTGAATGAACAATAACATTTTTCAAGATCCAGTATAAAACTTCAAAGTACAAAATGCTATGGAAACAATATATTGAACACAATTACCCAAAATGTCAGAAGGGTAGAACCTTCAACTGCAAGTGTTTTTTTGTCGAGGACAAGCTCCCCTGCATTTCTTTTTAAATAAATATCATAAAGTAATTAAAATATAAATAGTTATAACATTCAAAACTATAATGTCTTACTATTGTCATCAATTCCATATGACACACTTCAGTCATAACATTTTCATTAAAGGAGGGTATCTGAAATCCAATTTCTGGTTATTATTTTTCTACCAGTGCTAGAATAGACCATAATAAGGGAAGCTTAACTTTTAACACTTTTAGGCCTGCAAAAATCATTGATTAACTTCCAATATTCCTTCAATTTTATACAGTCATAAAACATATGTGCCCAGTCAGCATTTATTTTTTTACATAAGTTGTCTTTATTATTTATTTTATTCATCATGAAAGGTGTATAGAAAGATCTATGCAAAAATTTCCAAGTAAAAAGTCTCCAGTTAATGGAGGAAGTAGTTTTATAAGCAAATTCCATATCTTGTTGTTATCATAAATGAAATAATTCCAATAGGTATCTGAACTGTAATGAGTTTCTTATCAGAAACTCTATGTTGTAAATTTAATATCAAGTAATCAATCAGAATTGGAACAGATTCTTTAACTGTTAAAGACATTAAATCAATTTTATTAATAAGATGTTGTCTAAAAGTCTGAATTTCTAACCAACATTTCTCTCAAGTCAAATTCTTGCTTTAAGAAGTCTAAATTTTTTACTTTTATCAGACAGCAACTGATACCAATACTTTAGAAAAGTTCTTTAAAAGCATACCTTGTGTATACATTATATAGAATAAAATTCCATTCCTTATACATAAATATAAAATTACGATAACTGATAATATGTTTAATGGGTAACTAACTATATATTTTGGTGTAATAGACAAAATTCTTTTAGTAACCATAACATGGGGTTATTTACAAATATTTTTAATTTTCATGAAGTGATACTAATTAGTTTCCATCTTGCAACATATGACTGATCTATTAACAAAGTAATAACTTTTATAGTAGAAGATATAGTATATAGATTAAAGTCTGGAAATGAAATGCCCCTTGAGACCAGCTATTAGTATGTTTCTTTAATGCAATCCTAGGTCTTAGGTGCCCATAAGAAATTTAACATTAATGAATTCAATTTCTTAATAATTATTTTTGTAGGTGGGAGAATTATTGATTGTATTAAATATAATAAGGAAATATTATCATTTTAATAATTGTGAGTCTCTTCCATGGTAAAAAACATATTGTTCCAGCTATTGAAAAGATTTTATATATTAAGAAGACAGTTACTATAATTATTATGTATAATAGATTTAATATCTTTAGTTAATATTATACCTAAGTAAGTTATCTGAGCTGAGTTATATATATAAAATCATTCATGAGACATTTTTTTTTGTGTGTATATAGGTAATATTTAGTTTTTTTCTTCATTGAATATTAAACCCAAATCCATTTTTTAATAAATCATTTTTTCAAATAAGACTGCACTGAAGAGTTAGTTAGTTCCTGTCTGCAGAACATCATCTGCAAAAGTTGAATTTTAGATATTGATATTTCATCTATATCAAACTCATCTATATCAGTACTGTTTCTAATCAAATCTAGCTTCAAGGCTCAATTAATAAAGTGGTGACAAGAAGAGAGTGGACAACTTTGTTTGTTTTTAAAAAAATGGGTATTTTTCTTGAGACATATGTTCCTAATGTAATGTAAGCTAATGCTCATAGATGTTCAATCAGATTACAATGCATCAGAGAAGTTTAGCACTTCAGTAAGATAAACAAGTAGTCCTTAACTACTGAATCAAATGCTGAACTATATCGAGACCAATAAGTGTTAAATCTTTTTAATTTTTTCCTTTTATTTGCAAAATCAATTAATTAAAGTGTTCTCCTTATATTATCGCAAAAGTATTTCTATTATATTCTATCTGTCTGGTCTCTATCTATGCTCTGGGATGATTGTCTTTAATATATATCAGCAAAAATACCACATAAACTATTTATAGTCAATTATTATAATGAAAATAGGTGATATATGAGTGCCATCTGTTGAGTCTTTATGGGTTTTAAAATTGGTGAAAAAAATGTGTATTAGATGGATGGGGGAGTTATTTACCTTTGGGGGGCCAAAAAAAAACCTTATGTATAATGAATAAGTGCTTTTGGGAAGAATTTTATAGATCTCGGTATAATACCATCATTATACCTGGCTTTGTTTGATTTCAAGTTGTTTATTTTTGTATAAAACTCTCTGTATATAGAAATATTTTATCCATTTTTAGTCTGTGTTGTTTAGTTTTTTGTTCATGTTGTTTCATATAAATTCTTTATTTTTTCTTTTTTAGGATCCATGTTAATGTTATTATGATTAATTTGGTAGTGATTTTTAAATTCATCTAATATTTCTGGCAAACTAAAAACACTTCTTCTTTTTCCTTGGAGAGAAAATTTCTTTGATATGATTTTGTTTATTCATCCTTTTGTTTTATTTTTAAGTCTAGTATTTGGGATCACGAGTGTATAAGACAAAACTTATATTTCAATGTTATTTTTGACTTTATGAGTTAAAATTTCTTTGTATTTCTATTTAATTTATTTATTTCCTCAATGACTTTTTGTCCATAATATTTTTCTTTATTATTATGTTTGTAATAGAGTCTAATTTGCTTGAATATCTAGTAATTCCTTGTCCCAAGATTTTTATTATTATACCATCTGATACTTTGTCCCCTTTTACAACTCGAGACATTATTCACGAGGTAACTCACATCCCTCCCCTGCATTTCTTGAACTCATTTATACCAATTTCACAGTATCACAAGCACAAAGAAGGTAGAAATCTCCCAAAACACAGGACTAACTGCTAGTGCACTCCTAGAAATCACACTGGCAGTGATTTCCTATGAAAAATAGCAAACAGTGCTGTGTTCCTAAGCTTCTTGTTAGTCAGACACTTGTTGCATGAGGAATTTGATCTCAGCCATCTGCAGATATGATATTTTTCTAGATTATTACAGTTCATGTCACATCAGTCATAAAGCAAGGATTTGTTTTCACGCTGTCAGTGTGAAACTTTTTGAAAGACCTTTTGCAAATTAAAGGTTGTTTACAAATTCTTCTAGACAAAGTTATGCCACAAGAAAAAAAAAGTTTTCAGGAAGGAAACTTTAAATGATAAGTTGGTTCCCTGGCAGGCAGCAATTTTGTTTAAATCCTAAGAATGCTAAACCTCTTTTAGAATGCATTTTACTATTCTGTAGAAATGCATGGAAACACCGACATATAATCAAAACCCACTGAAAGGCACATTTTGACTACTGAATAAAACAAGACTGTGCCATACGAGTGTTGAAAATATTCCTTTATCACTTACATGTCCATTTGTGGTCCTTCCGCTGCCCAGTTCAGATGTCTTCAAGAATTTAAATTCCAAGCGCCCAGAAGGCAAAGACATAAACTCCTGGGACCACTCTTGTTTGGCATCTACTTCTCGGAAGTACATGCCAACACTAAGGGACTCTAGCTAACAAAGTCCACAGATGACTGCAAACTGGGAGCCATTATTGAATCCCCAAATTATGTGGATACTCTACAAAAGGGCCTTACAGAAACAGATGCTTGGTGCCAGAGCCATGGGCTCAAGCTCAATGCCAAGACATGTATAGTTATCCCCTTTGGGAAAAAACATGTATCCGTGAATTACCATGTTGGTGGCAGTACACTAAACACTGAAAGTGTGATAAGAGACTTAGGGACACAGGTGGACAGTGGTCTTACCTTCGATAACCACATCATCACAACAGTCAGGAAATCCTTCTATGTGGCACACCTCATCACTGAGGGCTTTTCATCCAGAAAAAAGGCGGTCATTGTCCCACTGTACTCATCCCTCATTAGACCCATTATAGAATACAACGCCCCATTTGGTATGTACCTCTTAAGACATCTGCAACAACTGGAAAGGCCGCAGAAATACCTCACTAAAAGAATCACAGGCCTAAAGCAGATGGCCTACGCTGACCGCCTTAAAAAAACTCCAGCTATACTCTGTTGCATATCGTCTACTCTGAGGCGATCTCTGCTTAACATACAAGGCCATGTCAAACCCAGAGCTGTTGAACATGCTACACTTAAAGAAATCCCAATCCCTCAGAGCCACACGCTCCAGGGATCTAAACCTTGTCATCACAATAAACAAAACATGCTGGAGGGATAGGTTCCTGACCCAGAGACTCCCCAAACTCTGGAATAGATTGCCCATACATGTCAAGCAGAGTGCCTCTTTGGCCCTCTTCAAAAGGAACCTTGACGATTGGATGGGAGAAAGGAAATTCACCCCGGGGATCACGTCCTTCGCCCTGCTAGAAATGGGTCCAGGGAAGTAAATAGTTTGGGAAGAAATAGCCAGGGAATTGTTATGGCTAGGCTTGTATAGGCCCTAGGGCTGATAGCCTAGTACCAACCTATGAACAATCAGTCGCACAGACACAAAAGACTGTTTTCGTCTTCTGTCTCTGTGCGATCAGGCGCAAAGGGTATTCTTAAAGAAGAATACCCTTAAAAAAAAAATGTACTTACGTATTATTGCAACCTCGTTCTTACGACAAAGACCATCCGTTTTCCGAGCCCTTCACACACATGCCACCAAATATAAGTATATGCAGTTTTTTCTGCTTAACAGTTTTTTGAATGGCCACTTACAAAATGTTTTGCTGTCATGGGCTGCAGACTAATCCCGGGAGCACTGCCCTATGAAGTAACTTGCTCAGTCACATTTCGGACAAACAGAGGTGGAAGAAATCCAACCGTCGAACTTTTCATTACAGGAAGAAGTTCAGTACAACTTTGGAGCCTTAACCCTCTACACTAACTACCACATAGCATTTATATAAATAAACTTACTTTCTTATCAATAATATTTCTGCTGTGTGTTGCTTACTGTTTATTAATCAGGCAAGAGCAGTGGTCGGATGTACCGTTTTAGCTGTGAGCGTGTTTCAGCAAATAGTTTTAATTTTTCCAATGGTTTTCATCCTGTTATGACATTGCAATAAACTCTTATTTTTCTATGTTATAAGCTGTCCTAACGCATTTCACACTATTTTTTTTAATGTCTTTTACTTTTTTTTTTACGAGTCATGTACAGCCACTTTACATGGAACACTTGTACAACATGCTGAGACAAAGCAGACACAAGTATGTAGAACCATCCTCTTTTGGCTCAAAATTGTTTTAATTGTAATGCCTGCTAAACAGGAAGAGGATTTTGGCCCGTTATTCCTGATGTCTAATTTATGTCATACATCAGTCGTTAGCACTTTAAACACCCCTTTTCACTCCTACATACCTTTGTTTCCCAAGAACACTGAGAATTACTCCTGTTTAAAAATGTGACTGCGATAATACGTAAGTACCAAAAAAATATATTTTATTTATTTATATTTTTTAATTAAAAGAAAATTAATCTCAGAGTACTTTTTCCAGTCAGTATGCTGTCCTGTCCGTTTTCTGGACAGTGTCACTTAATTCTGAGTTGGCAACCCTAGATGTGTTACTTTCAAGAATCTTTACTTTAAAAGATCCTGTTCCCTTATAGGGAAACTTCTTTACAAAAATGTGCATTAATGTTTCCAGTTATGCAGTAAACTATTTTAACAGTTAGTGAAAAGTTCAAGGTGGTTCTTGTGTTGGGCTCCAGCTAAGACTATTGTCTCAGCTGAAAGCAGTTTTAGATTTGTTGTTTTCCCGGAAGTTTACTGGATAAACCATTGCTATCACTGGGGAAAAAAAATCATTATCCATGGTCAGGCTGTGATTATTCCTATATTAAACCCTTGACAGCCATGTAAACAAAACAATATATGAAACGCATCCTTGATCTGTGGTAGAAGACTGCAGTGGTACCATTTCACCTTGTTGGGAGGTATCAAATCCTATCAAACTACAAAGGGGTAATGGAGTTTTTGCAGATTGACATACAGATCTATCTCTGTTAACTGTGGAAATGTATTGGGTTTGGTAAGAGGTAAGAGAATTTTCTCTTTCTTAATATTGTGTCATTTTTGAAGAAGTAACATGAGTACCAAACTAATGCAGGCTGCTTGTCTTGAACATCCGGAGGCATTCAACATTGTTTGACATGAGGAAGTAACTGACAAATTAAACATTAGGCTGTACGTACTTCAGTGGGTACAACGCTAGTTAATCAACAGGGAGGGTGACCAATAGCATCCCACAGGTTTCCGTACTGGAGTCACTCCCATCTTTTAGAAATATTTTTCACAGATACAAAAGTGGGTAATGGAATGCTGATGACCACATTGCTAATTATCACAAATCAGGGTATAATTACTTCAGTAAAAGATGCTGAGGTTTTCCACAGTGGTCTGCAAAATATGCATAGCTGATTCAGTAATAATGACCTCACTTTTAGTGTCAGTAAAGCAACATCATGACACTTGGCAAGAAAAGGACATTTTTTTTTGTATTACAGAATTAATGGTCAGTCATGGAAACTGGCACCATCATTAAAGATCTCCTACCAGGGACAGACAACAGTTTAAACTTTGACAACAAAGCCAAAAAAGCATCATGTTCTTTGTTTAGATCAGTGTTGCAGTAGTGTTGTCTGCTGGGACTTCAGCCAAAGAATCTCTGAATGTCCGTTCCATATTCTAAAGCACAGAACTCTTCCCCCCTTGGTGTAACAAAAATGCCTGGGATGTCAGGACATTCTCAGTCTAAAGCATTTTTTTTCCTTTTTTGTTGGGGGGGGGGTAGTGGGACATCACCTTCTGTCTGAACCTAGAAAGGGAAGATATGTCTGTGGAAAGCAGGTTACTCATAAAGATTTCCACAACCAATGTATTTTCTACATGGCATGGACCATTACATCCAGGAGTACATTATGTGTCAGGGAGTTACTCCAAAAAGCATCCAAAGTAGACAACATTCCCTGCAACAGTAGTGTAATCTGAGGAGGCATGTAGCCTGTACTTAGTCTATTGTGGCCAGGTTGTCTGACCTCTGACAACCCTCGGAAGGAAGAATGTATGAATAAGAAGGCAGAGAAGAGCACAGAAGATGCATCTCAGGTTGTCCAAGAGTTCCAGTTTTGTTAAGGTGCATTCACAGCACCTGGACCGTGCACCTACCCATCCACAAGTCTCTGATGATGCACTTTTGGGGCCACCATAGCTGTGGATACTGGTGCATCTGACCAGACCAACAGACTGGAGTTAACTTCCATGGATACCCAGATTGTGCACACTTGGCAGAAGCCCACTTTGTTGAAACAGAAAGAGACAATGGGATTCCCACTATTCTTGTTCAAGAGGATGTCACAGGTTATGATGTGGAAGGCCAGTGCTCCCATGTTGTCTACTAGGCATCCCCCCATAAAAAGACCTTGAAGGTGAAGCACATTTTACCACCTCCTAGATGTTGGCAGGCAGCAGGTTCACAGACATGGGTTTTCTCCTGTCTCCTCTCTGTACTGTGGGAGTGTCCCAGGTCAATGGTCACCCTGACCCACGTATTTCTGAAAGCTTTACAGGACCTGTAACAAGGGGCAGAAAATTCAATGTCTGAAGTCCCATCTTCTAAAAGGAAGAGGGATAAGTCACCTGTACAGGTAGAGGATTCCAGGGAAAGCAAGGACTGTTCCTCACACATGCCCTCCCCCAGAGGATTCCATAGAGAGGGTTTTATTTGGAGAAACCATCACTAGGATGAAGGATAACTTCAGATGAGAAGGAGGCATCAGAGGAACAAAAAAAATGATTTGTTGGGCCTAAAAGCCTCAAAATTGTTGGCACCATTCCTCCTCTTATAGGAGCCCTAGAGGATTTATTTCTGGCAGCCTTCCAGGAACAGACTCTCAACCCCCTGGTCCTAGGAAACCAGATTCCACAAGGGATGAGTCCCACAAATTCCTGTATAAGAATCCAGTAATGGTGTCCATGGATCCATAAAAAGGGTCAGCATTGCTTCTTGCTCTCAACACACTCCCAAATGACAAAGCAGGGCACTTTTGATAGACTTGGGAAGAAGGTCTGTACTGCTGCCTCCCTGACCTTCAGGTCAATTAACTGTCAGACTCGTGGACCTGCTAGGTGAAAAAAAGGGAGGATATTGATGCTGAACTTAATGTCAAGACTTTTGGAGCTCATCCAAAGAGCTAGCCAGGTGGCAAAACATTGTGGATAAAGTGTACATGCAGTATGCAGGGCAGTAGTCATGTGTTCTGTGATCAAGAAACATGCCTGGTTTGCAGCTATATCTACTGCCACAGGTTGCCAAAGCAGAGTTCATTAATGCCTCACAAGATATGCAGCTACTCTTCAAGAACCTTATCAGCAAGGTTTTTAAAAGAATGGAAGAAAGAGAAGAAGTCATGCAGGGCATTAACTCAGCTTTTTCATCCCTCCTTTGTCGCGGTGTGATGTTTACTGTCTCACAAGACCATTGACTTACTGTCACAGGCAAGATAAAACTAAGACAGGTATAGGTAAGAAAGGTCAGTTTAAAATGAAAAGACAGGAAGACAGCAACAGAAAGGTTGGAGAGTCCCAGGAGCCTTCCTTTGGAAGGAAGAAACAATGACTATATTTACCATCTGTCCTTTCTCCCCAAACCCCAACCCTACCCTACCCTAACATGGACTGTTGAAAGACAGATCTACAGACAATAGAAGATCCAGTCAGTTGCTTCCATTTGTTGCCAAAAAATAGGACAGACTGCGTCAATAGAGACTCTATCTAAATGTATATTTATTTATTTTTGCTATTCCTCCCAAGTGGTAAACTGGTGGTACAGTCAAAGTTTGCAGTAATAGAAACACAGCCACAACTATTGGATTGTTTAAAGTGATCATCGCCTTAGCCAGTGGTTCCAAACTTTGCAAGCTGGAGGACCACTTTTATAAAGGAAATATTTTGGTGGATCCCTATATTTTGGATTGTGTTTTTAGACTATTAATAATTAATGTTAAACAAATAATGCATTGTGTATTATCAGTGCTTTTTTTGTAAATAAAGGTGGCGGTACACATAAGTTGCATTTATGTCAACCCCCCCCCCCCACACACACACACATACACACACACGTCAGTGTCCCATTACTTGGCTATTTCTCCTCAATTGCCATAAACACTGTTTAAAACTGTGTGCATACTATTTTCTGCTTTACTTCTACAATGATTACAGATATTTGGATTTAATTTAAAACTTTTATTACAAATTTTATAGCACAAACACTGATAGACATTTGCTAAACAAAGCCATAGAGTCTCACAATGAAAACAGACTTAGCATGAAAACTTCTCTGCCTTTGAAGCTCACATTTATTGAAACAGCATTGAAACCCACATTCAAAGAAAATGCATCTTGCCAATGGCGGATTAAGTTTACCTTTGGGCTGTTTTCAAAACATAGGTCCTTGAACACATTTTAGGACCATGCAAAAGTTCTTTGATTCACCTTCCTGATTGTATAATTAAATTATAATATATAATAATGAAATTATATCCCTTGTATAATACAGCACCACTTGTTAAGAGCATGTTTTAAATTTATAGTTTTGAGCATTTTTGTAGTAACAATGAAACAAAATGAACCAATAATGACAAAACTGCCTAATTGAGAACATGTCAAACATAAGAGGCCCCTCAAACATCTGTCTTTACAATCCACCAATGTCAGTCAATATGCACAATCTTTGCAGAAGTAAAAGTCATCTGAATAATTCCACATTAAAGAGATGTGTAACTAATGAAAAGGTTGCTGCTAGCAAGCAACTTTATATTTCAGTGTTTCATCTGCAAATTCAGTGCCTGCTGCCCTTGAAGAATAAATTCCCTACTATGTTAGATTAAAAAAATGGTAAGCTGGTAATATTGTATAGGGAATGAATGGCAAATTGAAAACAGGTTCATAGTTACTAGGCATCTCATCCAAAGGAGGACATACTCAGTACTGCAGCACCCCACCCCCCTTAAAATACAACACAATATATAAGCAATCCTTCTACATGCTGTGGGAGTAGAACCCACAGCTTTCTGCATCAAAACACAAGTATGTTACCAGTTGTGCTACTTACACTGCTTTAAAATTCTATACCACAGTAGTGATAACATTAGCTAAACAAAACAGTTGCACATTGTAAACAGACAGCATGAGAAGCAGTAAGCTTCGGTTTCCTTGAAGCTTACAGTTCCTTGAAAGTGTGCTTGAAACTAAATTCCTTAAAAAAATGCACCTGAAACTCAGTTTCTTGAAAAATGTTGCTTGGTAGTTGGGGTAGAAAGGTTTCAGGCTTGTTTCCTGTAGCTAAGGTACAGGGTTTGAACCTAAGCAAATTAATAACCACCTGTTAACCCTAACTAGGGCATTTCACTCTCTCTCTCTCTCTCACACACACACACACACACACACACACACCCCCCTACCTCAACCTCCTAGTGTAAGAAATCTGGATAAAGCCTAAAAATAATAGTGACAGGTTATAAATATAGCTATCATGAACTTAAAAAAAATGCTAGAATAACGGGCTTTGTGTCAGTAATCATTTTTCTGATCTAAAACATATGAAGTCTAAAACCCAAATGTCTGTCATCATTTAGCAACTTCAGTCCTTTTTATGAGGAACAGATGAAAATATGGGGCAAAAATCTGGACATTCTGCAAAAACATGAACAGTTGAGGAGTATGCTACCTACGTCTTACACACACACACACACACACACACACACACACACACCTCTCTCTTACAGACTCGCACACACATACACACACCCCTGCCTTCCTCTTTCATACATACAGACACCTCCCCTCCCTACTGCACATGCACACACACAAACACAAACATCCCTCCCTCTTAACACACAAACACACATACCCTTAACTCCCTCCCTCTTACACACACACACACACACACCCCTACCACCCTGTTACACAAACACCATAACTCAACCACTTAGTGCAAGAAATCTGGACAAAGCTTGTCATACTGGGGGGGGGGGGGACAAAAGCCCAAAACTAGGGACACATTTTAAATATTGCTCTTATAAACATAGAAACTTGACAGAACAACACATTTTGCATTAGTACGAATTTTCTGAAGGATATGAAGTGTAAAGCTCAAATGTCTGCCATTATTTTCTAACTTCAGTCCCTAATGATTTGCCAGAAAAACACAATTTTATGCGAAACAGACCAAAAATATGAGGTGAAAATCTGGACAGATGACAGCTATGTTCTCAACTGCACTGCTTCTTATTCAACACTTGCGTAAAAATAAATAAATAAATAAATAAAACCTTCAGGGTCTTTGAACAAGATGTCGCAATATTGTCTAGATCAGCTCTGCAGTATTGGTTTATTTCTATTAATGACAACTTTAACTGTCTTACACGGAGGGAATAGAACAGTTGTTTAAATTTCCCTCCAATTTCCAACTGCCAGGCAGAAAACACAGGGCAAGTGAGCAGCTGCTCAGCCTCAACTGCCGAAGTTACTAATTCTTCTTCTAAACACTTAGGGAAACCAGCTGCTTTGCCCTAGTTGCAGAAATTAAGCTGCTCTGCTGCAGACATGGAAGTGATTGTTTTCTTTTTTTTGCTAATTCAGGGTGAGTGGCACAGCTTTTCTTCTTTTTTTTTTTTTTACACAAGCAAGGTCTGTCGCTGCAAAAGTGAGAAATCCCGGCTGGTGCAAGCGCTGGACTCACGGATGCTGCAGAAGTCCAAAATCCAGGTGGGTGCAAGCCCTGAACTCACAGACCCCTAGAATTTATTGTATGGACCCCCAGGTTCGGAATCACTGACCTAAGCCATTATGGAAAAAGCCATTAGACGCCTTCACATGTTCACACCATTTCTAAACTACCAAACACATTAAAGTTGAATGCCATTTGGTTGTAGAAAAGTAGACAAAAATGCTCTTTTCAGTGATTTTTTTTCATTTCCTTTATTAGATTCTCATATTAATGCATTAATATAAAAGAAAACAATATTAAATGTTTCTTTATTTTCATGCATTATACATATACATTTTCGTTTTAACAATTATCATTCGCTGCAACTCTATGTAAATTGCTCAGTTCCTGCATTCCCTTGAACTTTAGTCCTCCTCCTGAATATTATTCTGCATGTGTTCCCATACTACCTTTTATTTCTTTGCAGTTTGTTCCTTCCTTTTTTCTAAAGTTCCTTGCCGTGTTTTAATCTCTTTTAGAATAGTCAGTACTTCGATTACAGTTGATTTTAATTTCTGTATTCTAGTAATTGCTTTATTTGGCAGCCAATAACATTAAACTCAATAAAGCCTCAGTATGTATGGGCAATTTAGATTCTCAGTCCCTGCTGAAAAAAAATCATTTCCTTAGTTACAGCCATTTTCTCCCCCGATATTTCTCACAAAGTACACTAAGGAATTTTTAAAATCTTCCAACTCTTTATATTCTCTACATACATGTTCCGAGTTATGTCTCTCTCTTTCTCATCGTAGATCAGGCATCTACTGTTTACCTAAGGAAAAATTCTCAAGTCTGATTGTGGTTTAAAGATACCTACACAAACACTTCCAATCAAACATTCTAAACCTTCAGTGTTTTGTTGCATACATGAGAGCCATACAGATGTCCTCCCATCATTTCTTTATATACTGCCTTTCCATTCTTTTTTGCCAATCTTTTCTAACCACTTCTAAACACTTTCAGCAGTCTTTGAGATTGCTTTTTTCCCCTCTGTATGTGCGAGCTTGGATTCTGTATATGTAAGTTTGAGGGGGGGGGGGCATGGGGGTGCTTCCCCTTGCAAATAAAATAAATATATATATATACATACACACACACACACACACACATATATATTTTTTCCCCCTATCAGTTAATCGAGTTTTCAGAAACTCAAATTCATAATTCATATGGTCGAGACCATATTATCAAGTTTTTGAAAACTCAAAGCTTCTGAATGGAGATCACGGTACAGTGAGAATCAGGAAATTTGCCCTTTTCTTTACAGTAGTGCGATCTCAGAGTTAGTATATATAATTTGCAGGGGGTGTGGAAGTGCATAAATGTAAAAAAAAGTAGATTTTTGGGTGTGTTTTTTGATGTTCAAGTTTTCAGAAACTCAATCATATGGTCTTGTCTGTAAGAATTTCGAGTTTCTGAAAACTCGATCATCTAGCATACATTCATACCTATAGCTGGATTCACTTTATAACCTTGAAATGCTGAAATATCGAATTTCAGTATCTTGAGACTATAAAACCGAATCCACAAAACACCGACAAACAAAAACCGCGAAACCACATAACCGAAAACACCGCACACACTACACTAAACATACAACACAACACACACATCACAACATAAACAAAAAAAAAAAACACACATACACAACTCATACACACCGCCCTACTTATATATACTAACTCCGAGATCGCACAAACACAACACAAAAGCTCACTCACACACGCACATTCTCCAATCCCTCACACACACTCTAACTCCCACTCAAAACCCTTACAAAACACTCACTTACCTGACATAACACCTACATCCACACACGGCACCGCACACAACCAAAACACAAACCCGGACATTACATAGCGCAACTTCATAACCGCAAATTCAACATATATTCGACATATGTGAAATTCGCGATTATGAACGTTCGCTATTTCAAACATTCGACTTTATAGCTTTGAGATACTGAAATTCGACATTTCAGTATTTCGATGTTATAAAATGAACCCCTATAGCTATATATATATATATATATATATATATATATGGGTCCACTGCATTTTGTCTAATGCCGTTTCCCAGACAAAAGCAGGGGGTGTGGTTTAATGTTGACAGTATGGATAACAGAGTGTTGGAAATGTCGATGATGTGTAATGTTGAGACAGATAAGTGGGGTTGCAGGGCTAAGAGTGTTTGTGTATGCAGCGGCGGATCTAGGAATCTGCAAAAGGGGGGAGCAGTCTGGTCAGTTGACTAGTGGTTGGTGGATCCAGAAATTTCCAGAAGGGAGGGTACAGTCTGGAAAGTACACCAGTGTGAGGTGGAGGTGGGTGGAACACTGGCTGTGGAAGGACTGTGGAAAGATCCTTAAGATGCTCTGACAGCACATATGAAAAGTCAGCAATATATATATTCTTTTGCACATCATTGTGTTCCGGCTGTGGTAGTGGAGGTAGGTGACTCCTGCCTAGCATACAGCAAATTTACAGACAGTACCAACTATTGGTTACTCACGGCAGGTCACAGAGCTCTCCCATAATGACACAGTTTGCATATGTATTATGATGGCCTAGCAAAGAGTCCCAGTAAAGGTGATACCACCTCAGCAAGTAGCATAGCAAATGCAAACAACTTAGTAAGTAATAAAGAATTTATGCAAAGCCAGTGAATAACTATGCAAACACACACACAAATGTAAGGAACTACATATTATGTGAAAAAAATTCGAAAAAGCAGGCAGACCACTTTAAAGACCTTTTCCTCTACTCAGTTTCCTAGAGATTGCTGAGAGATGATCTATGCCTGGCTTACAAGGCATCCACAAACCCCACACGTATGAATCTCCTACATACACGTAAGTCAAAGAGTACTGAAAATACAAGGTCTAGGAACCTGAATTTTGTTTGTGATTTAAACAGTACATGTTGGAGAGACAGATATGTGTCCCAGAGACTGATCCTCCTATGGAACAGGATTCCCATCCTTGTGAAACTGAGTTTGTCTATTACCCAATTTAAGCACAACATAGACAAGTGGATGGGGAACAGGAAATTTGCACGGGGCCTGTCATCCATGTCCTTTATGGACAGAGGTGGCTTATAAATGCCTGATCCTCAATGTCCTATTTGGATGCAGGGCATCATTATTCTTTCGGCAAAACTTGACTAGGCTTATAAAGGCCCCCCCCACACACACACACAAGTCGTTAGCCTAGTAACAGTCTATGAATACCTCAGTTCAGTTATATGCTGTTAAGAAAACAAATGAAATCACTTTAAAATATCACAGAGAAATATAACATAATATCAAACTTAATGTCATGCAGTATCAAATATAAACCAAAAGCACATGCTTTGGGCTGAATCAATAAAAATTCCATTTAATTTGTGCAAAAACAAATAACACTTCCATTATGACAGGAAAAAACTGAATGTTCCAAGGACTGGAATCCCCAAACTGTATTTGCCAAAAAAACCCCCAAAGAAAACACTTTTTAAATGTTTTTCCAAGGTTAAAGCCCCTGCACCCTATGATGTGGAGGTGAGGGGCAAGAAATCTATACCCCAAAACGTATATATACCAACTCCATGATCACTGTAACTCAAACAAGGGTGAAATTCCCTCAAAAAGGTCATTGCTGGTAGAACTGACAGACAGTGATTTCCAATGGAGGTACTCAGACTGTCAGCGTGTTGAACTTTGGGCAACTGAGGCTCAAGACTTCAATTTTCGGCCACATGTAGGTCACTCGATAAAAGCTTTCCTCAGCAGAACACAAACATGTCATCTAACAGTTCAGGGCCAATCATTATTATTAACAAATAGCCACCATACCCATTGCCTACTTGAAGTATCTGGTTTGACCCTTCTAGTATAAAAAATAATGTATTAATGTGCATTTTGTTTCACAGACACAGTAATCACTACTTGTCTTCCAGGTTGTTTCACTCAAATACATCTCAGTCCTTCAAAGTTAGAATTACAACATCAAACAGCAGGGGCCAGTCATTTAATCCATGGACAGTTACCATACCCATTGCCTACCTGTAGTGTCTGCTAACATTAATGTAATTTTCACATAAACAGTAGTGACAGATTGCTTCATCCAAATAAACTTTACTCCTTCAAAGATAGAATTCAAAGCCAGAATTAAAGCAACAAAACACAATGGACAATCATTTCATCCACAGACCAGCTCCACACCTATATTCTACCTAAAGTATCTACTTTGACCCTGACATGATTAAAAATAATAGTTTCATTAATATATTTTTGTTGCAAAGAATAAGTCACATCTTCTCTTCTAACTTGCTTCACCCAAAGACACATTAGTTTTGCAAATCCAGAATTACAAAAAATAAATGTTGGGTCAGTCATTTCATCTACATACAGCCTCAATGCCCACTGCCTATATACAATATCTGGTTTGGCCATTCTAGGATAACAATAATTAACAGGTTTTGCAAAACAAGAATGCAGTAATGTAATATCAGTTTGTATTCAAGGTTGTTTACCCAAATACACACAAAACCGGATATACTGGTCCATAAGAATACAAAAGTAACATTCATCATTGAAATCACCACACCCAGTGACTACAGTGTCTTCTGTACAGAGACACAAAGTCATAAAATATCAAGACTTGCAGGCAGAAATGATAGCAATGTGGAAGAAAGTTACCCAGACAGTCCCAATAGTAGTAGGAGCAATGCGTCTTATAAAAAAGAATCGTCAGTCGTATTTAGATATGTTACCAATACATGTAACTCCATATGAATTGCTGGAGTCATTACTGGGCATATTGGAGGCACTATGAAGAGCACTTCTGGCTGACATCAAAGATTAAAACAATACTAATTTCATGAACTTTAATCGTATGCTGACTTTGGAATGGGGTCCATTCCTATCATGGTATTAGAAACCCAAAGGATTTAGAGAAATTAAAAAAGACAGAAGCTGGGGATAAACCACATCATTAGATGGGTATCCAACTGACAGAACTCATACAGACAAAGTAGGGGATTCCACCTCTACCAGCACAGCTGTTACTAGTGGTGTTCCACAAGGATCTGTGCTGGGTCCACGTCTGTTTGGAATCTATTTCTCAGAAGTTTAGGTGAAAATAGATGGCCTGTGACATACCAGATTTGCTGATGACTGCAAACTGGGTGCAATCATCGAATCCCAAAACAAGGTCACCATACTACAAAAAGGGCTTATGCAGACAAATGACTGGTGCCAAAGCCACGGAGTTAAACTTAACACAAAAAAATGTATTATCATCCCCTTCAGTAAACGTGAAGTCCCAGCAAATTACAACATTAAAAATACCTCCCTAAGCTCAAACCCAGTGGTGAGAGATTTGGGAACGTAGGTTGATAGCAGCCTTAACTTCGGTCATCACGTATCCACAGTGGTGAGGAAGGACTTCTATGTTACCCATCTCATAAGCAAGGGAACAGCATCCAAAAAGAAGGGTTTATAACTCCTCTCTACTCGTTCCTACCTTCTACATGTACCTCATCAGACACCTGCTGCTGCTGGAGAGACCTCAATGCTTTCTCACCAAGAAAATTCAAGGCCTTCATCACATGACCTATATGGACAAACTGAAGGTTCTGTCACTATACTCTGTATTGTACAGACTGCTTAGAGGCGACTTGTGCCTGGCCTACAGAGCAGTCTCGGACCCTGCCTTAATGGAAATGCTACACATCCGCAAATCTCATGGGACAAGAGTTACTAACTCTAGAGACCTTAACCTAGCCTGAAACATAAACAGGACTTGCTGGAGAGACAGATACATCTCCCACAGGCTATCACTCCTCCGGAACAAACTCCCAGTGCAAGTTAAACAGAGCTCCTCAATGACTCTAACTATAACTTGGACAGTTGGATAAGAAACCATAAATTCATCTCAGGGGTTTCATATATGTCCCTCTTGAATAGGGGCAGTCAGTGCTGATCATAAATTCATATGCTAATACAGGTTATTTCTCTCAGTCTATGAAGGAACAAGGGTAAACCATGGCTAGGCTAGGCTTCTTTGTAAAAGGCCCTAGTAACCTCCTATGATCCTATGAAATCCTGAAGCTTGTGTTTTTGAGGTAAATAACTTAACCATTATGCCAACTCCCAACCTCAAGTTTATTAAAGCCAATACTGTGCTAAAAGAGTTAAAACATGACTTACAGAAGACTGAAATGGTTAATGACATGTTACTTCTACTGTTAAAATTATTTTCCCAGCCTATGAGTTACATTTACTGCCTTCTGTGCTAACTTTAATGACTTTCCTTACGACTTCCTATGTTTCATTTTCTCAGCTACCCCAGATTTAGCTACAACATGCTAGAATCCTTCAGTCAACTCAGTTTCTCACTTTTGAATTAAATATTCTGTTCTTCTTTTTTGTATTCCCACCAAAGTTATTTTTTTTCTGTTGTCCCTTACAACTAAATTACACTTTTGCTCACTTTCCATTTGCACCATATCTCACTTTAAAACTTACATATCATTACTTACACTTCGAAGAGAAAAAGATCTTTCAGTTTGCTACAATGGTCCTTGTTTTTCCATTCCTAGTTCTTTCACTCCAGTGTTAAAATCACTGATACAGCCGCACAGCTGCAGCTGTTTAAATTAATGAATGTGGGAATTGTGAGCCACACTGAATACCAGCAATCTCATATGTGTTGCCAGTATTAAGGCTCTGAAACATGTAGAAAAGTCATTTAAATTGTCAAGGAAAAGCTAACACTTTCCTTAAGAAACTGTGCCATCTTTTCATCTTACTAAGAAGAGAAAGAATTGGCAGACAAATACAAGTAGCAATCATAACTCTCAACCTTCCAGCTACAAAATAAGGAACACTGTCCATAATGTGGAACAAATAAAATGTCATAGGGAAGGGAGTATTTCCATAACAAATAGCTATGGCAATAGGCGTGACCAAACTGCTAAATAACCACGAGAATAGCGCTACCGCATTTGTAAGTATGGCAACCGAAAAACTTACAGAAAGTGGGATTTCAAGGTGCCGTAACATAGTTTAACACAACATCATAAGTGACAGGGTTAATGCCTCAGAAATAGTCCAGAATGTTGTGTAGCCTGCAGCTGTCCTTCAAGTACCTTGTGCTCTTTTTTTTTTTTTCAGCTGTTCCTCAGACAAGCTTCTCTCGGTCTCACTGTCTGAAAGATTTGTAGTCATGATGGGAGATGCGTTAGAAGAGACACTCGGGATCTTAGAATTATCAAGTCACCTGACTGGATACTCTAATTGAGCGTTCCATCATGACTTGTGAAGCAAGATGGAAAAATAACTACTTGAAGAAAATAAAGCTTCTGTGGTTTGAAATTTGAAAATGTACAAGCAAATGAGGTACGTTCTTAACTGTGTACCACTTTTGTTATATATTTTCTGATTTCAACTGAGACAGTTAAAAAGCAATTTTTTATAACACTCTGTAGGGGTGCTTAAAAAAAAACCAAGGGGAGGGTGCGCGCCCCTGCGCCAAGGCCTAAATCCGCCATTGTTATGTGAGTTATGGTTAGGGTTGTGGATGAGCGAAGGATAAGTCTATGTTTATGTGCAAGTTTGTGTATTTTAGGGTAGGGTTGGTTAGAGGATATATATATAGTGTTGTTTATGTCTGCATATGAATGTTTGTGTGTCTTGTCTGGTGGCAGTGTTATGGGAAGCTTTTTGTGAAGGTAAGGTGTAGGATTAGGACTGAGTGTTAGAGTCAAGGTTAGCACCTATTACTAAGGTGGTGCAGGAGGACAAACTTGGTAATGGGTGATAACCCTAACGCTGCTCCTTCCCTAAACTCTAACCCTACACCTTACTTCATAAAAACCTGCCCATGAAACTGCCACTATTCCAATGAATTTGAGGTTAGTGTTATGGGTACTTATGTAACTGTACTATCTAAATTAGTCATGACACCTTTATTTCTACTGCCACAGTTACCATTCTGAAAATATTGCCATTAATAGGTAATTATCACTAACATTTACAAGTCCAGGAACAAAAAAAAAAAAAACACAAACGTATAGCTGGGGTTATGTGCATATTACCCAAATCACTTTTGTGGATGTGGTAACCATGCTGTACGGTAAAAACAAAAAGTGGCCATAGTAATGCACTGCAGCACACCGACAACAGTGGCTGAACTCCCCCCTCAACAACAAAGACAAACAGTAATATTTCACACAGCTGCTTACATCCACTTGATGGCAGTAACTCAAATGCAGAGTAACCATCCACCTACAGTCACAAATGTGACTAAGACTGACTGGCTAGTGGAAAGGGAAAGTGGCAATAGTAATGCATCATATCTGGAAACATCACCTGCCTTCCTAACACAAAAAAGCATAGCCACCTTCTCTGTACTTCTCTAGTGTTAGATTGGAATAAAGGTGAAAGAAAAAAAACAACCATAGTTAAATGTTTCACTTTGTTGCTGTCATACAAATACACAACATACATCTTAACTCTTACTCCATCAGTCACCTTCTGTATAACACAGTGATGTTACACTCGAATGAAAATGAAAGACCAAATGGCCATAGAAATACATTTCAATTTTTTTTCCTTCAGCATACCCCTTTACCTCTACCCCAATCATACGGACACAGATATGACTAGCAATTACAGTCACATTATTGACTGCCTACATGTCAGATTTCTGACTGTGATTAAATTAATGAATGGATAAATACATATTTCAGTTCATTGCTCAGAGAAGTATGCAGAGTAAGTTAGCAAAATAACCCCCCCACACACACACACACACACCCAAGCACTGTTTTTGGCTGTTGTGGACTCCTTAGATCCTTAGATACCTAATTGTGATCTTATGGATGAATGCATATATATATATATATATATATATATATATATATATATATATATATATATATATATATATATATATATATATATATACACACACACACACACACACACACACACATATATATATATATATATATATATATATAATAGCCACAACTATATCTTCAGCTCTTTGTTGTCAGAAGTATACTGTATAACCCCTAACAACCTCTCATACACACACACACACACACACCATGTGCCCACCATTTACATCCCTTGGTTGGCTGTGTACACCTCACACGTCTAACATGTGATGAAATGAATGAATACATGCACAAGTAATAGCCACATTAATGTATTCAATTCACTGCAGTCAGACTCCTATAGTACAGTCTATCACAACCCCTGCACAGGCACACACACACACTTGCATACATATATATATATATATATATATATATATATATATATATATCTAGACACACACACACACACAAATATATATATATCTATATATATATATATATATATATATATATATATATATATATTTATATGTGTACACATGTGTGTGTGTGTTATATATGTACAGAGATACATACACACACACACATATATATGTATGTGTGTGTGTGTGTGTGTGTGCATTATATATGTATAGAGAGATACAGACACACACACACACACACACACACACACACACACACACTCAGCTATAGGCAGTTTGGAGTGTCATCAATTAAATTATGTACTTATTAAACTGCAAGCAAAAAGTACGCATCATGCAATATGGAGTTTTGAAAAAAAATACCTTTCATCCTCTTATGGTGGGGCTGCAGGCAATCTGGGAAATCAGCAGTTCATGTAAGAAGCTATTACACACACTATCGTCTGCAGTTGATGTATTTAGCTGTTAAATAAATGGCAGCATTGAACATCCTTGTTGAATAAAGGGTTCTAGAGAAAAGTACCCTTCATCCTCTGTAGGTTTTACTTAGTGCTTGAAAATTAGTGAATACAGATATGCTGTGAAGTAAAGTAATAATGATATATATAATGTTGTTGTTGGGTCTTTCGGCTTTTCCCGGTTAGGGGTCGCCACAGCGGAACTCTGGTCTGCTAATGATTGGCAGTAGATTTTTACGTGCCAAGTTGCCAGCCCTGACGCACAACCTTCAACAAAGGTACGCCCATTCACGCATGTCTCCACACAGAAGATGCTCTAGCTGAGATTTGAACAGGCCAACATCTTACTGTGAGGCAACAACGCTACTGCAGCACCACCACCGCAGTCAATAAGTCTGTATATAATAAGCAGGGTAAAAGAAATAGGTTTATTTTAACTGAAGTACTGTGATCTTTCTTGTTTCTTTTATTGGGAAATTGCAAAAAATACAAGCCTGACACTGGCTTTTTTTTGTTATTTTTATTTACAGGAAATAAATGGACCTTGTTGGTGCACTAAAAACCTCTGCTTCTCTGCATGGCAATATTTACATACCTTATTGAGAAGCAGAGGTGTGATTGGCTGTAAAAGTATAAAGCTCTTAAGCCAGAAGGAAAACTGAAGAAATTGTGTCTTGCAGAGAATTTGCATCAATGGATTGGGAGTTGCAAATTCACACATGGGGTAGCACCAATGCCCATTATGGACAGGGGCAAATCTGTAAGATACTCAAAGCATCAAACCCATGCCATCATTTTGCCCCTTTGGGCCATATATTGGGTAAAAATTGGGTTATGCTGGCTACGCTTGTAAGGGCTCTTAAGCTGTTAGTCTAGTAATCTTCTATGAACCTGTATTGTCAATGATTTTTATAATTGGTATATGTAATTCTTCTGCAGGGGAATAACACAATTTTGAAAATAAAAGATAACTAGAGACATGGTTTGACACATTTAAGCATGTTCTGTTATGGTAAATTGCTACCTGTGCTGTAGGAGGCAGACAGGGACAGATTGGGTGAATGGTCCAATTTTGGCAACATTTATCATAGATTTTTCAAATATCAACCGTTTTTTAACATTACACTCATAGATCACATAGTAAGCTACATAAACTTATTTATATTCGCCCATGCTGCTACGTCAAGTGTAGTTGTACTACATTGTAATTATTTTAAGTGTGTATCAAGTGTATGCATGTATTCTAAATGTACTACTGTTTTAATAATTTTTCCCCCATTTGTGATGTATATACTCAAAATGTGTGCCCTGTGATATACTAGATGTCCTGTTTGTGTTTCATGTGAAGCTTTTCTCCCCGGGCTTCCACTTAAAATGGGCTCTGCTTGGCCCATTGGACATTCCCAGTTAACAAATGCCAATAAATAAAAAAATAATCAAACTATACATAGAGCTTACTGTATGATCCCTACATATAGTATTCAAAGCAAAATGGACACAGTAAGCTGCTAATGAACACATTCATCTCAGAAGTTAAAGGAACTCTCTTCTTTAGACAGATATGCTTTCTAGGCTGCACAGCACAGCAACTCAGATTTCCTACTGAGTATGATTGTATTGGAAATAATGAATTAAGAAGCAATTTAAAAACCATGGCTCCAGTTTTCTTTGGACATTTACATTGATTACCAGGATGGCACAGTGGTGCAGTGGTTAGCTTTGTCCCCTCACAGCAAGAGGTTCTCCGGTTTGATTCTCAACTGGAGTGCCTTGTGTGTGAAGTCTGCATGTCCTCCCTGTGTTCGGGTTGGTCTCCTCCGGGTGCTCTGGTTTACTCCCACATTCCCAAGATATGCTGGTGGTGGATTAGACATTCCAAATTGGCCCTAGGTGTGTGTGTGTGTGTGTGTGTGTGTGTGTGTGTGTGTGTGTGTGTGTGTGTGTGTGTGTGTGTGTGTGCACATGCATGTGCGCACTCTCCTTCTGAGGAAGGTTGGGCACCAGGCTGGCTATTTGACACTGTAAAACTCTACTGCCACTCATTCTGCAAACCACTGATCCTCTGTGGTGAACCTAATGGGAGCAGCCGAAAGGAGAAGATTTACATTGGCTACCACTTAAAATGTCTGCTGATTGGCTATACTAAATATTTTATTTATATATATATATATATATATATATATATATATATATATATATATATGTGTGTGTGTGTGTGTGTGTGTGTGTGTGTTTGTGTGGTATTTGCCCTTGCTGTTTTGGCCCAAGTTATGGTTGAAAATGGATAAATTCAGTTACCAGTTAAAAATGTATACATTGTAAAAGATGAAATGATATAAAGTATAGTTAGGTTAGTCTTGTTTCTAACCAATAATGTTGCATATCTTATGTTATTGTACTTACAGCCATTTTTATCTTGTACATTTATTCATCTTGGTATTTTAAATGTTTAAACTTACATTAAAATTTCCTTTAAAAGAAGATCTGATGTTGTCAATCTTCATTCATTCTTGACAGTTGGGTCAGAAATGACTCGGCTGTTATATCAAGCTCATGCCAGCCAGAAATTCTCAAGCCAAGGCTACCCATACTGCCTTTCTTCCCTTCCCCTCAGATCTTGTTTGCCACGTAGAAAATCTGACGCGTCAGCCATGCTCTCAGCTAAGTGTTAAATTTTTTATATATTTTTTTATATATCTACTCCTCTTTAATTCTTCAATTGTTGCCTCTCCTTGATATTTGTTGTTACTGCTGTGTTTTTTTGGTGTGAATGATATATATTGCCTCCTTCCTTACCTTGTCAGTAAAAGCTTACTTACCATCATTGGTATAGGCTCCTCCCTTCCCTCTTACCTCTGGTAAATTCTTAAATACCATAATTGGTATTCCCCTTTTCTTCTTTCTTCCCCGCTTTACCCTTTTTGCGGGTATTTTTTCTAACTACCATTGTTGGTACAGTTTAGCAAAGCAAGTTATTGGTCAACCAACCATGGTGCCAAAGGTCAAGATTACACCCAGGACTAGGTACTCCCCATCTATAGACCCCTTCTTGGGTCAGCAATTAACTCCATTCATTGAAAGGCTAGAATCGCCCTCAGGGATGTCTGTCCATTCCACTAGGAGCATTTCAAATCTTGATGTAGTCAGATTAGTGGATCAGCTCTTGGCAGCCAGAGGTCTCCCTGCCCCATCTAGGGCCTCTTTCCCATCTGGAGCCGAGGTTTACTCTCCAAGGACTCCCACTTATCTTCCTCCTTCAACTTCTCAGCAGGTCTTGGAGCCCTCGACTTCAACATTCCTGCTGCCAACTACTTCGGTGTCAATGGTGGACCTCACCTTGGTTCATGAACCGACTCTGTGTTTGGTGGCTCCATAGGAGTTGACCCATCCATAGGACCGTAACCTGCCTGCTGGCTGCAGGATTCCTGGATCAGCTCTTATTTTTTCCATGGCACTGTCTACAGTTCCTGGTAACCTGGCAGTTTCGAGTCCTCTCGCGGCTCCTACTCTGGAGGTGGGCTCATCAGAGCGGGGTGTGACCCCGGTTCCGAAGTTGTCTTTCTCGGTTCTGGGCTCCCATCCCTCTTCAGGCGGGCCTGCCTTCCAGATTATGGAGAGAGCCCTGGCCTCTGCAGGCTCATGGCTGGCACCATCCCCATCAGAGTATCACATCTATGTATCCTCTGGCTCACAGCTGTCACAATCTGATACACTGGGGAAGCAGGCACAAAAGCAGCAAGACACCCTGTTGGAGGATCCCTTCTCTTTGGAGCCCTCCTTGGATATTCCCCCTGAGGAGCCACCCCGTAAGAGAACATGCAATAGGAAGCACCTTGATTCTCCAGAAAAACCAGTCACTTAGGATACAGATTTCAATGAAGGGGAAGGGTCCCCTCAGTCACCCCCTGAAGATGTCTCCTTTGGAGACATCCTGGAAATTTTAAAACAGAGGGGTGTTTGGAAGTCCACAAACTCATCATTCGAGGAATCTGTTTTCTTGCAAGGTTTTTGTACCCACCCTTCTAATTCTTGGTTGACCCCCCCACTTGCCAATGAACTGGTCATACTCATCATGCAGCATACCTGGAAGGCCCCTGATACTATAGAGCCAGTTCCCCGGAGACCGGACAAAAGTATTTAGATGCCCAAGGATCAGCCTCATCGGTCAAAAGGTGTAGCAGTAGATGCCATGGTGGTGGCGGCTGCCACAAAGAAGGAACTCGCTGAGGAGAGTCCAACTGTCCATCCTCCAAACCGAGAGTCCAGGACAATGGACAGATTTGGGAAGTGGGTCTTTGCTTCATCGACCTTCACCATACGGTCCTTGAATTTTTTGGCACATTTTACGCAACTCCAGAGGGATCTGATAACCGAGCTTTCAGAAACCTTAGCAGGAGCAGTGTCTGATGAGGTCTGTGATAACATTACCTCTCAGCTTGCCACCCTAGAGTCCATCTCCAACTTGTCCATGCGGCTTATTGCACATACAGCCGAAGGGACTTCAGGGCAGTGGGTATGGGTGTTGCCATTAGGTGTCACGCCTGGATGCACTTGTGTGAATTTGAGGACCCCTTCAAGTCTTTCTTTATCAATGCTTCCATTGATGCTTTGATGCTGTTTTGCCCAAAGGTCAGAGACAAATTAGCCAGGTGTGGGAAGGACAGAAAGACTATTTCTGCTATGGTGTGTATTTTTCCACTCCTCAATGACCTTACTCCAGGAATGTAAAGATGTGGTTCAGGAAGTCCCAAGGGCCTTTTCAGGACACGTGGTGAGTATTCCTCCTGGGGCAGAGGGGGGAACTCTTCTGGAAGATGACCCTCACATGGCAGAGGGGGCCCACGTAACCCGGGTTCCAGGGATTCTTTCTCTGGGCAAACCAACCAACGGTCCTGAGCAGTGGCCCAGTTGCTTACCTCTGGAAGCAGATGGGGGAAGATTCTCTCTGCACCAAGCAGCCTGGCACACAATAACATCTGATTCTTGGGTGCAGACAGTAATTACATGAGGTTACTGTATCCCCTTCAGTCTTTGTCCCAGACCACAAAGATGAATCTCCAGTGTTCCACCCAAGTCAGAGGTATATAGCAGCACTCGAAATCCAAAAGCTGCTTCAAAAAGAGTCATCCAAACAGTCCCACCAGACCAAATAGGATATGGATTTTACTTAAGATTCTTTTTACTGCTAAAAAAGATGGGACTGGAGGCCAATCTTAGATCTCAGTCTACTGAACAAGTTTGTTCAATAAACAAAATTCTGGATGGTTACGGTTCAGTCTATCCTCCCGTTTCTGGAGAAAGATGATTGGATGTGCTCCATAGATCTTCAGGATGCATATTACCACATACAAATGGATAAATGCTCCAGAAGATACCTCTGCTTCTGGCTAGGAGCCAGGCATTACCAATTTCGAGCACTGCCCTTTGGTCTCACCCCAGTCCCTAGGTGTTTACCAAATGCATGGTAGTGGTAAAAGCTCACTTAAGGCTACAGTGATTCTGTGTGTTTCCATATTAATCTGACTGGCTGCTCTTAGGCATCTCGATCAACAGGGAAAAGTCAAAGCTATCCCCCAAACAAGACATAGAATCATACCTCTCAACCTGGAAGCATCAAAAA
Organism: Protopterus annectens; assembly: GCF_019279795.1. NCBI lineage: Eukaryota > Metazoa > Chordata > Ceratodontiformes > Protopteridae > Protopterus > Protopterus annectens. Next base: position 180,675,447 of record NC_056737.1, on the reverse strand, counting down.
TCTGGACAAGGCCCATGAAAAATAGGTACAAATCTCTACACTGATTAACATCTAATTTGCATACATAATTATGTAACCCCACCCACTCCAATGGAATTGTGGGATACCAACTTTCAAACGCAAACTGAAAGACAACCAAAATATCGCACCAGAGTCCCCCTGCAGCAATTCCAATGTCCCATTACCTGGCTATTTCACCTCATTTACCATAAATACTAATGTATGCATACTGCTTTACTTCTACAATGATTATTTGGATGTTATTTTTACATTCTGCAGCACAACAATGCAGAAACACTAATAGACATCTGGTAAACAAAGCAATACTGTCTCACAATGAAAATAGGCTTGCCATTAAAACTTCTCTGCCCTTGAAACTCTCATTCATTGAAACAGCATTGAAACCCACACCACATCCAAAAAAAATGCATCTGGCCAGTGGTGGATAAAGATTACCTTTGGGCTGTTTTCAAATCATTGGCCCCTTGCACACAAAACAAGAAACATACATGTGTTCTTTTCTTTGATACACCTTCCTGACTTTATTAAATGATATTCCTTGTATAATACAACACACTTGTTTTTAAATTATATTCCTTGTATAATACAACACACTTGTTAGACAGAGCGCATTTTAAATTTAATGTTTGAACATTTTTCCAGTAGGCTGTACTATAGACAATGAAACAAAATGCATGAACCAATAATGACAAAACTGCCTGATTCAGAACATTTCCATCATAAAAGTCTACTTCCATACCCACACTATAAACAGAATGACAGTAGTATAAGCCATAGGCATCTTGCACAACATCTCACACTTATTTTCAATTTCATTTTTTTGGGTTGGGGGGACAAAAGGTCAAAAACCAGGGACACATTTTAAACATTGCTTGTTTAGTTTTGTAAAGTTTCTAGAATAAAATGTGTTACCACCACGTATTTCACTGGCAAGTTTTGAACCCAGGACCGTATGTACTACAGTCAGAACAACATACCACTATGCCAAATCAGCAGCTTATTGAAAAATCAGAAGACTGAAACTTCATGGCTATCATTTAGTGAATTTATTTCTCACTTCTCACCATAGCTCTCAGCCGCTTAGCACAAAAAACCTGGACAAAGCCAATAATGGGGGAATACAAATTCAGTTCTGTCTTCTCACCATAGCACTCAACTCAGCACAAAAAGCCTGAACAAAACTCTCAAGTGGTAGTGGCTAGGGACTTACCAGGGACACATTTTAAACATTGCTTGTATAATTTTGTAAAGTTGCAAGAATAAAATGTTGTGTTACCACCATGCATTTCAGTAGCAAGTCTTGGACCCAGGACCCTCTGTACTACACTCAGAGCAACATACTACTATGTCAAATCAGCAGCCCTCTGAAAAATGAGAAGACTGAAACTTGATGGCTATCATTTAGTGAATTAATTTCTCACTTCTCGCCACAGCTCTTAACCTCTTAGCACAAAAAACCTGGGCAAAGCTCACAAGTGGTGGTGGTTAGGGACTTTAGGCTCTTTTTGCCCTGTACCCAAGATACAGGGTTTGAGCCTGAGTACCTCTAGCCACCAGGTGTATTAACCCAGGGGCATTTACACACACACACACACACACACACACAATTTAGATTCACCCATCTGTCAACCACATATCTCTGAGATAGAGGAAATCAAAGTTCCAAGAAAAATCTCACAACCCCAAGGAAGACATTCAGACTGCACAGAAAGCAGCCCAGATGATAATGGAACTGGAGAACCTGTTGCTGTGAGGTGACAATGCTAGACATTGTGCTATTCTATTGCCCTGGAAAACCATAATCATATACATAAAAAATGACTCTATAGAAGCTATTACACATTGCAGCATTACAAAAAAAGAGGCAAATCAAGGAATAGCTTAATAAAGAAGAAAGAATGAAATGCCAGATGACACAAAAGTGCAACCTCTAAGTGCAACTGAGTCAGGACTTAGGAGCTAAAAGCCACAGTGTAGATATTGCAGGAATCAGTGTCCACACAGGGAACAATGTCTTATTTAGGAAAATGCAAACATGCAGAATCAGTTGCAAAAATATGCAAGTCTAAGAATACACATGAGAGCAAAATACAATGAAAACAGGTATGACAGAAATGAGTAAGACAAATTATGACAGCATATTAGAAGAATAATATGCTACTTCTATCCAAAGAAAATCATGAGACAGTAATGAAGTGTTCTTTTTATGCATTTACAATGAGTGATAATTATATTGTAACAAAATCAGAAACCAAGATCCAAGTGTTGATATACATAGGAACATCCGTACATACAAGACAAGGGATGCTTACTCCTGAGATCACATATGATAGCAGACACTTTGTATGCAGTTCACTAAAATCACTCCAAATAAAACAACAGAATTAGAAGTAAATTGAAAAGTTGCAGCACCTTGCTTTTCAGTGCTACAAAGAAAATAAACTAACATATAAATTACCACACAATCAAATGAAGAACACTGCTATTTGTTATTGATGACTAATACTCAAGACATCATCACCAAAAGATCTTCAGCATGGTTGGTAGATCTGGAGAAGATCAAAAAGGTGAGAGCTGCTTATTCCTCACTATCTCCCACTTCTTTGAGTTTGTACAGTCTTGTAGTTGGTATTTGTGCATATATACGAGAGGAAGAGAGAGAGAAACACACACACACACACACACACACACACACACACACACACACACACACACACACACACACACACACACACACACACACACACACACACACACACACACACACACACACACACGCTTACTTCAGGTTCCTTACTTCTCCCCTATGATAACTGTTTGCACTTTGCAGCCTTCCCTTGCAGCACCCGAGCGATAATATTCCACATTCCCTTGCATTGCAGCAAATAAATCCCACGATCAGCCAGGCATGAGTGATAAACAAGCAAGCCATTCCTGCTCACAAAGCATTTGATTTGAGCTTACGTGCGTCTGAGCTGATGCCACCACGTGTGAAATGACGTCAGCTGATAAAGCCTGAAAAATAAAAAATAGAAAAAAATCGGAAATGAAGGGGTGCCACTTGGGAATCATGGCACCCCATTTTTGGACCCCAAAACTTGGTAAAAGACGAGTAATTCGGGACAGTTGGGAGGTATGTATAGAATTCATTGGAGTAAGACTAAACACAAGATCCTGCATGGGTGCTCTTCCTCTTCACAGACTGGAGAAGTTGAGGTTACAACTACAAGTGATACTTTCTCAAGACAAAGTTCTAGCCCACCAGGTCTTACAGCTCCTTGGGTCCATGGCAGCAGCAATCACCTTAGTTCCTGTGGTGAGATACCACATGCGGCTACTTCAATGGCTTCTGGCATCACAGTGGCCAGTGTTAACTCATCCAGTGTCCCACCCAATCCGAATAACCAACCAGTACAAGCAGGACTTATATTGGTGGATGAAGCCAGAAGACAAATTGTGGAGCTTCCCCTTTTCCCCACTCTCTGCCCATGGCCATAGTGACCACGGATGCATCCCTGATGGGGGGGTCAATTTCAGGGAAAGACAGTCCAAGGCACATGGTCCCCCTACAGAGGCCAGTTTGTATATCAACATCCTAGAAATGAGGGCAGTGCTCTTAGTGCTGCAAGAATTCCAATATGCCCTGTATTCAGGGACAATTGCTATTCAGGCAGACAACATGTCAGTAGTCTGGTACATCAACAAACAGGGGGGGGGGCAAATCCTACTTTCTTTTTGGGAATACCTAAAAGCTTGGCAATGGGCAATTGTCTATAACCGCTTTCTGATAGCAATGCACATTCCAGGGAACTCCAATGTGATTGCGGACAAACTGAGCAGATGCATTCTCCCACCTCATGAGTGGTCTCTAAATCCCAATGTTTTGGTGAAGATTTTTCATCGATGGGGTCAGCCTTGCTGTGATCTGACTGCCTCTCCCACAAACCACAAATGCAGCAGCTACTTTGCCCTGGTCCCCCTCAGGGGGAGTCCCCGAGAGATGCTCTTCTCCACGATTGGCCCCCAGGACTTCTTTATACCTTTCCACCATTCCCCCTAATTCCTCAATTTCTGAAGAAAGCCCAGTGGTGAGAAGCAAAGTGATTCTTAGTGCACCTTATTGGCCCTGTCAAGTCTGGTTTCCCTTTCTCTGGCCTCACATAATTTACCATCCGTGGATTCTGGATGCAACCCCAGACCTGTTATCTCATCCACAGAGCCTGGTCCATCCCAACCTACAAAATCTCAAGCTGACAGCTTGGTTTCTCCACTTCCAGTATTTGCCAGGCAAAATAACTTATCTTCCCCTGTACAAAAGATATTTCTGGCTTCTCATAAACCATCCACCAGAAAACTTTATCTTAGCAAATGGAAGGGATTTGCGCATTAGTCTGATGAAAGGGGCATTGATTTTTTTTCAGCCTTGATCGACAAGGTCTTGGAATGTTTATCCACCTTATTCCAATTGGGATCCTCTACTTCTACTATTAGAGTTCATTTAGCTGCCATTTCAAATTTCCATAATGGTTTCAATGACCTTTCCTTGATGTCCCACTGTCTCTGCAAAATCTTTCTTAAGGGCACTTTACATTTGAAACTGCCTTTCAAAGAGCCCATTGCACCTTGGAATTTAACGTTGATCTTACAAAGTTTGGTCCATCAGCCTTTCCAGCTAGCAGCCACCTATGATATCAAATTTTTATCTTGGAAACTCTATTCCTGGTAGCTATAACATCAGCCAGGAGAATCTCAGAATTGCAGGCTGTGTGTATAAAATACCAGTATATCATTTTTCACAAAGAAAGAGTATCACTCAGAACTAATCCCTCTTTTTTGCCTAAAGTGGTGTCACATTTCAATATTAATCAGTTCATTGATCTACCAGATTTCTTCCCAAATTTCTCAGACAAGGAGAATATTGTTTACATTTGTTGAATGTACACAGACAATTACGTTTTTACTTGGATAGAGCAAAATCTTTTAGAAAATCGGACCAATTGTTCCTATCCTTTTCGGGTCCCAGACTGGGCAAACCAGTTTTGAAAGTTACTCTGTCAAAATGGTTGAGAGATTGCATCACTTTTATTCATCAACAAAATAAGCTAGACTTAAACGTTAGGGCAGATTCTACCAGATGTGTTTCCACTTCAGTCGCCTTTCATTCCAGAGCTTCTATGGGTGACGTATGTGCAGCCGCAACTTGGGCTACACACCATACCTTTATCACTCATTCCAAATTGGATATGGTCTCCAGGGGGAAGAGCATCCTTTGGCTCTATAGTACTCAGGAATATCCTTCCCTAGGGCCTCCCAAGCTATAAAGTAGCTAGGGACTCTGTCCCAACAGTCAAGAAAGAATGAAGATTGACAACATCAGATAAAAAAGTTATGTTCTTACCATAATGTTCCACCTGTGTTGATCTTCATTTTCATTCATTCTTGACATCCCACCCACCTTCCCCTTCCTAAGACTCCTGGAGGTTCGGAACTAGTCCTAGGATCCTAGTAAGGTTGTTGTTCAGACAAAGCTTCCATCGTTTTCTATTCTATGGGCAAAACTCGATCTGAGGGGAAGGGAAGAGAGGCAGTATGGGTAGCCTTGGCTTGACAGTTTCTGGCTGGTGCGAGCTTGATATGAGGGCTGAGTCAGTTCTGAGGGTCGGAATCGAGACCCAACAGTCAGGAATGAATGAAGATCGACAACACAGATGGTACTTTATTTATCTAGCCAGTAATAGGTATTATAACTCGGGGGGGGGGTTACTTGACATAAATATTTACAAACCACATTTTGTTTCTTCAATTTATATATCAATTCTGTTGGCTTTCCATGCCATCTGCTATCAGCTCTTCTGAGTTGCAGAGCTGTAGCTAGGTCATTTATTGCCCTGGGCAATGCTCCCATTTAGTGCTGTCTCCCACAGTTTGAAGCTGAGGTCCAAAACAAGTCTATTTAAAACTGAAGACTAAAAAAATATATAGTTAAAAGGTCTTCATGCTACACAGTGCACACGGTTACTATGTATTTATGTAATAGCTCAGCCCTTGCTGTAACAGCTATATATTTGCTAATCAGTAGCACCTTATTACAATTCACTGCCTGACTGTTGGGGGTGGGGTCAAAATTCAGGCTAAACAAATTGATATGTTTCTACTTAGTAGTTCTTTGCTAAACCATGGCAAATGTCTTTGTTAAACTGTAGCAAAAGCCTTTAGTAGTGCCTTGCTACAGTTTTTATCCCAGACACTGATGTGACTTAATTTTTTTATAAATACTGCTTGCAGGCATACTTGACAACTGTCCTTGATTTTGACTTTTCTGCCATCCATATAATCAATAAAAAGATACCTTAAAGAGAGACAGAGCAATCATAAAGCTTAACAGAATAGGATTCAAAAGTAAGAGAAGTCTCTTGAGAGTTAAATTCATCCCTAATCTTTCTTGCTGTTACTGGCTAACTTTTTAAAATTAAGGTCAGCCCTTCTGTTGGTGCTGGGCTCCAGATAAGTTAAAAAATAGATTAACACAGTAATGGATCCATAATACCTCAGTATACAAAACACAGGCCACAACTTCTGATTTCTTTACAGATGAGTTGAGAGGAAGGGCATAGATGTCCTTTCTGAACTACTGACTATATGGCTGAATGCACTGGCATCGAATCTCCTGAGGTAACTAAAGAAGTGATGTGCTCTTTAGATGTAATCCTGATGCCAGGTAACAAATGTAGGAATGTGTCATCAGTGGTTCTGGATAGTGTCTGTCAGCTACTGTAGTACTGCCATCTGAAAACACAAGAATCCATTCAAGTTTCCTTTTTCTGGCAGAGGGTTTATTTGTTCTGCGAGGTGGAGTGATTAGTGTTCCAGTCCACCCTTGATCATAAGTTAATGTCTTATGCTGAAAATAAGCTAATGCTGTAAGTCATCAACAGTATCTTTAGGGGGAGACTGATAAAAAAAACACAAGGTAGATTTTTTTTTTAATTAATTTATATGTACCGAGATGAGGACAGACTCCTTATAGGATGAGTACTGGAGACTAACTGGTAGGAGAGAGCACTGTATAACATCTGTTGTAATGATGGAGAAATTGCTTGTGTCTTTATGTTGCTTAGCTTGACTAAATAACTGATATTTCTCTATGAAGCATGTCAGGTCAGAGCCATGCTGTCACAGTTGAAGTAACAGATCTAGCCTTGCAGAAAATAAAATTTCTTGAGGACACTGTGGCCATTAATAGCATGGAATGTTCTAGCACTTGCTGAGTGGATCTGAGACTGTCAGTATGAGGTGGTAGGCTATGGTTAGGATAAATAACTACATGGAATAGGGGGGGGTCTTTGTATATATTAAGAAATGTATACCTAACATGCATATATGTGTTTAATTTAAATGTAATCTTTATTAGTAGTATTAATGTAATATGGTAGGATGCAGTGTATGATATATGCTATGTATGTGATATGGTTTGTTTATTGACGTGTGAAGATTTTAATGGATAAACAGTAGTAGTTTCATTTGTATATATATAGACACATATTCCATGAACCACAAATACACCGAACGCCCTAAACCGCGAAATTCAAAAAGTCGAACTGTCGTAGTTGTCCCACCCCACTGCCCGCTACATACTACCTACACAAACAAACTAAATAAACCACATACATATACTAACCAAAACCCTACTTCTAACCCTAAACTAAACCCTACTTCTAACCCTACACTAAATCTTGCATATACCACTATGTATGCACTTAACTTAACCCACACCCTAACCCTAAGGTCCTTAACTATCGCACACTTACCTTAAAAAGCTGTACCCAAACAAACTAAATAAACCACACACATACACTTAACAAAACCCTACTTCTAACCCTACACTAAATCTAACATACATTACCATCTATGCACTTACCTTAACCTGTACCCTAACCCTAAGGTCCGTAACTATCGCACACTTACCTTATGGAGCTATACCGCAGAAGGGCCAACCATGACAATTTGACGTTTCCAATTTCGCGCTTCTGAACGATCAATGTTTTTGCGGTTCGATGAAGACATGTCGACGTTTAGGTATTTGGGTAAGTAAACGTTCATGCTTATAATATAGACCCGGTCTAAAAATGTAAGGTATGTTTCTGTAAAGGGGAAAACAGAAAGTGCAACTCATGAAAATTGTACTGTATTTCTTCCATATTATTTTTCCGGTTGCTTGAGTTCCGGTTAACTAAGAATTTCCTGTAAAGCATCTTATGTGAATTCTCAGAATGCAGTATCGTCTGTAAATCTGTAAGTAACATAATAATAATCTATATTTTCATACACTGTTTAAGTACATTAGCATCTTGTTGTAAGACTGCATGTATCTTACTGCAGTAAGTAATACCATGTAGTTAAAAAAATGATTGCAACTCTACAAATGACACTGTAGCCAAACCGTACCTAATGGTTCTGTTGCTAGGACAACATAAAACCATTTGGGAGCTGCTGCAGTGAGGAAACCTTTTTCATCAAGGGGTAATGTGATCTGAACTGATATAAATAGATATGGGCCAGTGTAAGGCAAACTACTTCATGTCCTGATTAGATCAATGACAAATTAGAGTAAGCTACACAAAGGTGCACTGATTAACCTATTTTAAAGTTCCACCCTCCGAAAAGATCCTGCAGCTATACCTCACTGATTCTTCAAGATGTGAATGTGTACTAGACTTTGCAGTGTTTCACATGCAAAATAACCCACTTCAAGGTGTCACATAAAAAAAAATGGGGCAGGGAGGGATTACTATGTATTATGTGCCACGAGGAAAGCCTATTTACAGCTCAGAGCCAAGATAATGATAAGGCAGGCAACACTGAAAATTAATTATAAATGTTAATGTATGTCAGGGAAAAGCAGAAATGCTGTAAGAAGATGGAATTAGGTAGTAAGTCATTTTACAATGCTATGAAACATAAGGGGAGTTGTTTAAGATGAGTGGTATTTCCAAGACCAAATACAGTTATGCTGTATAAGACTATTTTTGCATTACATTAGACTTGAAAGAGAAAAAGTCATGTGTTTGTAAAGTCATGTGAAAACAGAATAGCAGTCCATTAGATTATCACAGGTAAGAATCACACCCAAGGGCAAAGCCTGAACAATTTGACTGGTGGTGTACCAAAAAACAGCAAGCCAGATGAATATGAATAAAATCACAAGCTGATTGTAATAATTATTGAGAGAACAGAAGCGTATTGTATCTCATTTGATCCAAAGGATGCAGTATCAATGAAATATTATAGTACAGTACTTAATAGAATACAGTAAAGTAACAGTGACATGTTACATAACATTAGAAAATATGTTCAGCATATACATCACATAGTATGTGAATCACACATAGTTTAAGGTGGTGAGGAAAACTAAACAAAGATAATGCAGACAGCAAAGTGGGAGAGTAGAAATGCAATACTGGAAAAGGGTGGGGGTACAGAACTGCGGTTTCAGAACAACACATATAATGTGCAGCTGGTCTCAGTGGGCGATTATTTCCACAATTTGTTTCCTGTTCAGAAAATGAAGGGAGGTGTAATTTTTGCCAGTGGTTATGATACAGTATATACAGAATATACACTGGAAATGGTTATAGAAACAGGTGATTGACAGTTTTTACAGAAAGAAGATGGTAATGAAATCAATATAAAAAGAATTGTGTTATTTGTAAAATATACAATATTTGTAATAGTTTTTGCTTTGAATAATATGACATGGGACTGCACTGGTATTCACATTTTAGGTTGTAATTATAGTTAGAAAATGATGATCCAAGGTAGCTATAGAAGGAAAAGTATTTTGAGAACACAGAGCTTAGCAGCAGTAAGCAGATTTAGTAAGGAGTGGGCAGCAAAGCTGAATTTGAGTTATGTTATAGTCTTTTTTGGTAGGAAAGCTGAGAGAGAAGGACAGATATTAAAAGTACTGATATCAGCATGTTGTCTTGCTCTGTTTGTTAACTAGCTACATAGCAGTATCATGAGGTGAAGTTTTAGGAAGAGGTGTCATGAAGTAAAGACAACAGAAGCAAAGAGTACTTGTGATAGGCAGTGGTTAGAGTGCTGAAGAAGGATACACTATAAGGTGAGGTGTGATGGTGTAGGTTGTGTTATGGTATAATGGATTAAGGAAATTCACAATTGTGATAGAGGTAGGTTAAGGTATATAGGGATTCGCAGAAAAGTTAAATGTAATAAATCCATATTTATTATTTAAGCAGTCCAGAGCTGATTAGAGGATGGAAGAGGCTGGTAACTGTGATGTTTGCCTTTATAACCATCAATCCATGCTAGTACAATCATTAAAGAAACATTATAATGCATAGTTAGCCCTAATAGTTTGGATAATATCAGCTTTAATTGCGATTTGTTTGGTTTAACAAAACCGATAACTAATACTTTTGAATGTTATAAAATGACTCAGAAGTCAGAGTTACACTGGATTTTGATTGTAATACCTAAAAATATCTCAGAACCAGCAGGCAGACCCTAATCTGTTGTTCTCAGCACCAGCACCCAATCAGTAACCACTGATAAGCCTTCACACATACTGCCAGACCATTTGCAACTAATGCCAAAAATTATAGGAATATGACACTCTCAACCTATATAACTGTTCTAAAATGTGTAAACTGGGAACCAGATGTATTACTACCCACTGTAGTAGATGTGCTATAACCCAATATGCAGATCATAGAAACCATAGCACCCTAGTGAAAACTTAAAAAATCCTACCTTGGATCAAAGCAGCTGCACATTAAGAAATTGATGTATTAATAATGATCATTTCCCATTGTTTTAGTATCTCCTGGCTGTAGCAAGAAAAGCTCTCACAGAAAAAAAACGCTTTTTCCTCCTTTCTTATAAATTATCAGTATAACCAACTATGCAGGCTATTGTTGTTGAAAAATAAATTAGCACCATTTGTTTAAAAATAAAAGGTAAATCCATTAACTATAAACATTGGAATAAATTAGCTCTATTATTAGATAAAGTAAACACTCAGTGAAATTATGCAGGTGAAAAATGGAATTAAGATACAATGTCTATATTATAGTAAAATGATAACAGACATGCAAGAGAGAAAGAAAACTGTTAATCAAATGTAAAAGCCAGCTAAAAAACAATTTGAATTTTAACATGCTAAGCTGAGTACTTTTCATACATTTCAAAAATGTTCATCAAATAATCATGTCTTGTCAGTAATAAAACTGCTATACCTTGGTCAAGCAAAGCAACCAGTTCTATTTCCAGAAAGTACTAATGACATCATTCTAAACCAGCTTTCAGAATACTTTATTAATGTTACACCCACAGCTGTAAGCAGTGCAGTGGCCAGTGCTAATGTGCCTTCTGCAACACCAGCCCATGCCTGCAACACATTTGCATACTTCTCCAAGAACCCCTGATTAACTTTATCTGTAGTGTATCATGTGTTCATTAATCACTGGTACATGAGTTAATTCTTGCCAAAGTCACTCAACATTTGTGGATCCAGTTCAAGATCCAATCCACCATCAAACAAAAACCTTTAGGATTGTAAACATTGCAAACTTAACTTTAAATAGAAAAGGCCACTTACAATGAATAAAAAAGCAGTTTTAAAGAGGAAGAAAATGTTTATAAGCAGACAGTGCATTAGACAACACATCACTAAAGCCAAAAAGTTCAAATCCTCATAGTAAAAGGTTGCATTACTGTAAAAGCATAGAATATAGACATACTTATTAGTTGACATAGAATATTTCAGTATCAGGAGCTGTAAATTTCTGAAATTATAATAGAAAACCCTCCATAACCTTCAGAATTCATAAATAATGAGCACTCACATTTGTAATTAAAGATACATCAATTTGCACAGATAATAATTATGTGTACAGAAAACATACTCATTTACTATAATGTCCATCCTGCATGGTTAAGAGAAGATACACCCTGAGATTCAGAAAGGGCTACAGTGAGCAGTAAACCTTACCATGAGCAACTAACCCACTGTGATAACCCTTTATGATTCAGTGACCTCTCTACAACACTGATTATCTACGAGCCGAATCATCAGCACAGAGGATGGTCCCTCCTGCCATGGAACATGCTAATGAGCCAGTCTGGGGGTGCAGCTATAGTGCTATTTAGCCATGTGCTCTCCTCCATAAATACCTGCAGCTACTTCTTCATGCTGCTGAGCGATTCATAGAATTGCTTATCTGCATAAAGTACTATAGTGGGCAAAACAATAATTAACTTGGACAAAAAATGGTGATAAATTTGAAATCAATGGGAAAAAGCCATGGGGCTGGAAAGCTCAGTGAAGTTCACTGGAGACTTAGGGGTAGTGTGTGTGTGTGTGTGTGTGTGTGTGTGTGTGTGTGTGTGTGTTAGGAGGGTTCTTGCCATACCTCTGAATGTTGTTGCTCAAGAAGCCTGGACAAAGCCGAAATTAATGGAGTTATAAAGAAACAAAATTAGGAACACATTTAAATATTACTCTAATTCATTTAAAACATTAATAGAACAACAGGGTTTGCATCAACACACATTTTCTAAACAATAAGAAGTCTGGCATTAGTGACTAACTGTAAACGTAATACTCAGCAATGTACCAGAATATCTAACATTTTCTGAGGGACATAGTAAATATATGTGGCAATATATTGGACATTCTGCAAACTTCTGGACATTTGAGAGGTATGTTACCTGTGCCAGTGCAATGCATGGGCCAACAGAGGACACTACTACTTCAAAGGGGTTTTGACATAAGATTCACAAACTTGCAAATTAGCTGATAATGAGGTCTTCCTTTTTGAAGCAAAAGCCATCATTATAGAGCATTTTTCTTAAACATGAATTGATCTACCTGCAGTAAATCTAATGCAACCACAGTCAAGTTTTTCTGAATCGTAGGACAATGTTCCATACAGATAGCATTCATGTATACAGCAAGTCACTACAAAAGCAGTTCTGTAAAGGTATACGTCATGTACCATTCTGAGTGTGTATGCATAAAGAAATAGTAGATGTAACCCATGTACCATATAAGTTGTTAGTTAAGATAAAAACAGTACTTTCTTTTAATCAAGATGGTTGGAAATATCTTAATAATATTTTATTACTTTAAGTAGACTGTAAAATAATAAGATGCATGTAGTACTGAGACTGAAACTGAAATGAGTAAGTAGTTAATTCTGAGAAAGTAATTTATATTATCAAGAATAATTATATTATGTAGAGTATTTACATGTTAACAACAAAGGGTTGCTTCAATGCAGCTATGCTGATAGGCTGCCAGTTTTCTAGATTTTGTCTATCAGACCATTCCAACATGCTGTAACAACTTTAGTGTAAGCTTTTTTTCACTAATAGTTTCTAAGGTGGTCTGAATAGTTGTATTCCTTCATTATGTCTTAAAGTTTAAAATGGCTCTTTAATAATTAATCTTTTAGTTAGTTGAGGGCTGTAATTTTCATTAAGCAGTTTGAAAGTTAATGTGTTTTTCAACAGTAAGACTTTGGCAGATGCACGTAGCCATTTACATTTGCTTACATTATCACAAAGATGTAATGCTTGATAGGTTTATGAATCTCAGAATTTTATTTTTGGTGGTTTGAATGAGAGTGATAGTAGGCATTCTACTGTATAGAGCTATACATTAATACAATGACATATCTTGCTTCTGTGGTGAGAATAATTCATTTTGTGTATACTATTTGTAGCTGGGTCAGTACCGTGTTGACCTATGTCACCTCATGTGCAGTAAACAAGGGGGATTGATGTAATATAATCTATAAATATTTTTGAAGTGTAGTATATGGCTGAGGGGTGACAGAAGGGTTAATAATAGAGATACTGTGGGTACCTTTCAGCCTCTGAGGGGTTTCAGATAACATAGCTGCAGTTTTAATAGCATTCTTTAGGCACCTTTATTAAATTATCACTTAAGACATAGAAAAACATACATTAATAGAAAAGAAAACAAACCATATTAACATTCTTTCCATCTACATATATTATGCATCACGTATTTTTTCTTTCCTTGTAACTGTCATCAGTCCAACATTATATAAATTGCTGAATTCCTACCTTCCCTTAAATCTCACTCCTCTTCCACAGCATTATTCTTTATTGTTCCCTCAAATTCTATTTATTTCTTTGTTCTTTGCTCCTTCCTTTTTCTAAAGTATTAAGTCAATACTTCAAATTCAGTTGGTTTAGACTTTGATTTCCTTTTATAGTAATTGCTTTCTTGGCAGCCAATAGAATTAAACTTAATAAGGCCTTACTATGTCTAGGCAGTTCAGGTCCTTTCCTAGTTCAAAAGAATAATTTACTTTGTTAAAGCCATTTGTTCACCCAATATTTCAGTACTCTGTACAGAAGTTTTAAAATCTGCCATCTGATTATACTCCCAAAGTATATGGTTTCAGTAGATCTTTCTTCCCCATCATCATATTGAGTAAAATGTTGTTACTGGCTAGTAAGTATACTGCCTGGATGCTTTCAAAGAAGAAACTAAGAGAGCCTGAAAGAAAATCAACTAGAAAAGGTGAAGAGAATACACTGACTGGGAAGAATCCTGCAGTTGGTCAGCAAAAAGCAGTTATAACTCCAGCTTTGGTGCAAGACATGGCTTCCAGTAACTTAGAGGAAAAAATTAGTAAAATGTAGTCAGAGCTGATTAAAATAAATGAAACACTGAAGGAGTACATCAAGTCAACAACTCGAACAAAAGGCTGGAAAAAATGGAAGAAGCTTTAATCAGATATTCAGGTGAGCTGATAAAACTGCAAAAATAAGTGGTCGAAATGAACAAAAGGCAGATGAGTACAAGACTGCTCATGAATAGATATTTCAAAAAATTATAGTATTAGAGGACAGAGCATGTAGAGAAAATCTAAGTTTTTCTGCTGTAATAGAGCAACCAGAAGGAACAGACTGTATTAATTTTATGAAGGCACAAATAAGTAACTGGACTGGTATTCCACAGTAGGAACAGTTAATTGAAAGGGCACCCTGTGTTGATGCTCCAAATATGGCCCAAAGGAAGCAGTCAAGACCTTTATTAGTAAAGATGTAAACCTACCAGCAGAAAGAGTTGATCCGGACAAAACGGTGGCAAAAGGGCAAAGTATTAAAAGTTGCAGACAGTAGAGCATTTGTGGAAAATGATTATTCACTGTACACCATGCAGAAGAGAAGCACATTTATTCCAATTATTGGGAAATAACAAGAGGCAGGTGTGAGATTAAAGCTACTGTATTCACCTGTCTTCAGAATATTTTTTTCTTGAGAATCAAAGTCATTTTTTTATGTAGAATAGGCAAAGGAGGAAATGCAAATGTGTGTCCAACAAAAAATAAACCATCAAGTAGAAGGGGACTCTGCTTTTCACTCTTCTGACAATAAAGCACACAGAGAAACTTTGCCAGTGAAACCATTTACAATGTACCAAAGAAAAATGTTTGAGAGATAAAGAAAAGCACAGGAGTTGACCAGAAGACTCAGTAGTAGTAATGTTGAATTGAACAAGAATCTGGAGCTGGGAGATGGAGATGAACAGGAAGAAGACCAGCAGCATGAAAATTAATGAATAAATGTGACACTACAAAGCATCAGTCGCATTTGTGAAATACAGCTGTATAAGAATAAGTGGAATAAGTGGACTTTTTTTACTTTGATAAACTTGTGAAGAACTGAAAAGCATTTGTCTCATTTTAAGTATGTAAGCCCATTGTTTGTAGTTAAGCATTAGGTTAGCTGCACTTGCAGGTCATTTTAACCTTAGCCAATTTCCTTCAGAGATGAGATTCAAACCCTCACTCTGTGTTTGGGAGGTACACATTTTAACCATCATGCCAACCCTCCAAGTCATTAATGTTTGGAAGCATTCTGAGTGGGGAGGTGGTAACTGTAAGTAAAATATTTTTTTCTTAACAGCATTTCTATAAAACTGTTTACAATATAAATTTCATATTTTATAGTAAAGTATATTTAGTTGTTCCTGCATGTGATGAAGTTATTAAACAGACATCTGTTTTCTTCCTTTTTTTCTTTCTTTTTTCTTATTTTTCTATTAAGAAATGTAGGCATTACAGTGCAAAAAGAAAAGAACACTTAGACAAAAGCATATTTAAGTTAATAGGGTGTAATCACAGGTTGTGGAGGAGGGGAATGGGGTGTAAAAGTGCACAGATCATAGAATATGTAGTGCTGATGTGTTTTCTATTACTTTTGCATAGTTGAATGCCTGGATTAAGACCCTTGGCTTAATCTAATAAATTTTAACTGGAAACAAGTAAATATGAGTAATATAATGAACAGTTTTCCTTTAGCAGTAAATGTTTCAGCTTGTCTTTCGGTGGACTTCATTTTTTTCCCTCTTATTTTTCCATGGAGGCAAGCTGATAACAGGGCAATAAAAGACAGATCACTGGTTTCTTCAAGACTTAAAGTTAATGATTATTGAAAGTATGCAAGTAGTTTTGACATGGGGGGTAAAGATGAAAAATAGACATAAAGTACTGTAAGATACATAGACAATAACGTGTTTTACCATGAATAACCTCAATTTCAGGCTAATTAGGACCTGTGTTAGCAGCTGTATATTTGGCACAAATGTTCTTATTAAGAGTGTTAAACTTCATTATTTGAAGATGCATATAGTTAT
The DNA here is from genome assembly GCF_019279795.1 of Protopterus annectens. Classification (NCBI taxonomy): domain Eukaryota; kingdom Metazoa; phylum Chordata; order Ceratodontiformes; family Protopteridae; genus Protopterus; species Protopterus annectens. Next base: position 180,658,727 of record NC_056737.1, on the reverse strand, counting down.
GTCTATTTGCATTACATTAACAGATTATGGGGTTGTTTTGTTTGTTTTTTTTCTTTGAGGGTTTTTATTAAAACAAAAATTCTTGTAAAATATGACATATATTTCAATGTTGACGATAAGAAAAAAGTGTTTAAAGGATTAACCTGCCAAACATTAATGGGTGCACATATGGCAAAAGCTGCAAATAGATATTTAAATATGCTGCCATGTATAATAGATGGAAATAATGATTTCTTATCAGAATGTCAACATTTTCCATATTATCTTGGAATGTGAATGGTCTCACAGGTATAAACAAAAAGGAAAGAATACTTAATTATATTAAGAAATACAAAGTGCAAATAGAAATGCCACAGGAGACACATTTGGAATGAACTGAACATGTGAATTTGATAAAGGATTTCAGTAAGGATATTCTGCTAAATGTCAGGCTCAAAGGAAAAGAAAAGTGCCTATATTTAATTGCTAGAGAAGCTGCAGCAGCAATAGAAGAGGGAAAAGATAATAATTTCAGATTTGTAGTAGTGAGGGGCTGCTGGCAATGGATGAGAATTACGCTGGTATATATTTATCTTCCACCTAAAACTGCTAGTTTGGAGCTTAAAATTTTTGGGAAAAATAATAATTTTTCCTCAGGGAATATTTCTTATAGGTGGAATTTCATTTGCAACAATGGGGATGTATCTGAGGGGCTTCTAAGAGAAAATATAACAAAAGAGGGTAGATTTCTGAAGAAATGTATGAAAGCCATGAATTCAGTAGTGGAAAGAACTAATTATTCCTCAAAATACAATAACTGGGCTTGACTTGACAGAAATTATATTTTACATGAAAATATCCATTTAATTGAGAACTTTGATACACATCCAATAACTATTTCAGATCATGCACCAATAATTACTAAGATAAAAATGCAGGGTAATGAAATAAAGATGAGACACTGATGCTTCCCCACTTTCCTGTTAAAAAGAGAGGACTTTATGGAATGAGTAGTGGAAGTTATCTAGGAGATATTAGGGAATATATAAAAATCTCCAGATGTTATTGGGATAAAATGAAAGTGGAGTTTAAAAAATAGGGTAGAAATAAAAGAAAAAGAGAGATGGTTAAGAAGTAATGAGTTATTTCGAGAGGCTGACAAACTTAAATTATTGAAGAATAAGGGGAATCTCACAGAACAAGAAAAGGTGCACTTGCAGAGTGCTAAAGATAAAATAAGGGAGTACCTGGATTATATGCATGAGTTTAGGAAGATTGTTGTTAATTAACTGTTTTTGATAATAACTCCAGAGCACAAAAAAACTATTAGCACAACGGATACCAGGAAATTGAAACCCGAACAAATTAACAACTAAAAACACAATGTGTACATTTGAGGCAAAAAAAATGAAAAAGAAAAAAATTAGCTCTTTTGTTCTTTTAATAATCAAATAAGTTCTAATTATTAAAAGAATGAAAGCACTACTTTTTCCTTTTTTGTGCCTCAAATGTACACCCTGTGTTTTCAGTTATTAGCACAGTGACTTAGGCAACAGAAAGTAGAAAGGGTCGTTGCCAACCAGAGGGAACATATAATAAAAAATAACCATTGAGCCTGTAGTGGTATTAGATATGTTTTGGAAATGTTATGAAAAATTGTATAAAGCAGTGAAGTGAGAAAATAAAGAAAAAGCACAAATGGAAATATTTATGGAAGCATTAAATATGTCAAGGTTAGAGGTAGATGAGGATAAGCAAATAACAAGATAGGAGGAGATGACATAAAAATGGTGATGTATAACCAATCTGTAGGAAAGTCTCCTGATTATTTCCAGGAATAGACGGCATTATGATGGAAGTGTGAAAGCTAGGACTGAAGAAAGTGATAAAGATCTGGAAGGTTTTGTTTAACAGTATTTTAAAAGGAGGGGAGGCACCAACATCCTGGAAAAAGCTGTAGTGGCTGTAATACCTAAAGATGATAAATACCCATCAGCTCCAGCTTCATATATGCCCATGTCAGTTTTAAAACATGATTATAAAGTGTTTATGTCTCTAATGGCTAAAAGAGTGGCAAAAGTGATGCCAAAATTGATAGATATGGACCAATGTTATTTTGTGTAGGGAAGGCAAACAGCTGACAACATTAATAGAACAATGATGATCCATAGGGAAGCAGAATGCAGGAAAATACCACTGTTATTGGTGGGTCTTGATGCAGAGAAGGCATTTGACAGAGTGAGCTGGGATTTTATGAGTAGGCAGTGGAAGCATTTGCATTTCATGATACAATAATAAGTTTGTTTAGAAGGATATATGAGGGATAAGAAACAAAAATCAAAGTGGGAAGGTTCCCCTCTGATAATGTGTCTCTAAAAAGGGGAACCAGGCAGGGGTGTCATCTTTCCCCTCTAATATTTGCATTATATTTAGAACCACTGGCACAGAACATAAAGGACTCAGAAATTCAAGAATATAATTGGTATGGTGTTTAAGAAAAGTTGGATTTATTTGCAATCCCCCTCTTTATTAATTATTATCCACAACTACTCCTCTGGTTGATAAAAATATGCCTGACCTGTATATAAAACTAAAGGGAATAAAACATTTTTACTGCTTGTATCTTGCTATACATATCCATAGGTCTTCCTGGCCTCTTCCTATTCTATTACCTTTCATTCGCTAGTTATTTGTTCCCAATACCTTGGTGCCTTTGTTGTCGTCCTCCAGTAAATTTCAGCCCCCTCTTGTCTATTCTCTGTACCCCTAATAATTGCAGTCTCACATATTAATGAATATTAATCCCCATGGGGTTGGGAGGGTGGCCTAATGGTTAAGGTGTTTGCCTTGCAAACACAAGGTGCAGGGTTTGAGTCTCACAAGGGATAATTGGCTAGGCTTAAAATGGCTCACAAGGGCAGTTAGCTTAGTACTCACCTAACCTATGAATTTAAGACATCTGGATTGTAGACTTGGGATTGCCTTCCCTATCACGTAAGATTCCTCTGTGCATTTCTCTTTACCTGTACTCTGATATCAGTCCTTGGTAGGGAAGGTGGTCTTTAGCCTGTAGTCCAAACATCTTCTTGGCCACATCCCACTCTATTACCTTTCCCTCTCTAGTTATTTGCTCCAAATATTTTGCCTCCTTTGCCAGTTTTCTCCAGTAACAAACACCAAACAAATCACGGCTGATATAAAAAGACCACTGAAGAACACAAGACAGCAAATCTTCCACAAAAGCATCCAATGAATCCAACCAAAGGCAGAAAAGATTTTTCATAAAATCTCCGTTTATTAGGTAAACGCTGTCGTAGTGTAGACACACACTTCTTCAGACCTAATTCACAATTAAAAACTTCAACAATATATAATCAGGTCCATTAGTTAGCACCAATCACTTCACTACATTTCTTACTTCTTCTTTCGGCTTTTCCCGGTTAGGGGTTGCCACAGCAGATCACCTGTCCGCTCATGATTGGCAGTGGAGTTTTACGGTGCCGAGTTGCCAGCCTGATGCCCAACCTTCAAAGAAGGCACACCCATTCACGCACGCTCCTCCCTGCATGTCTTTATACATCACTTGCCCATGGGGAGGACATGCAGACTCCACACAGAATGCGCTCCAGCCGAGAATCGAACGGGAGAACCTCTTGCTGTGAGGCGACAATGCTAACCGCTGCACCACCGCGGCTCCGCCAGGAAGCTCTACTAGTGCAGTAATAAAAAGCAATTAACAGACAAAGAAAAGCCTCACTAAGCAAAAGTTCCTTAAACTCATTTATATGTCTCTCAAAATGAACACTTAATGCAGTTCCCTCACCAAACGATGCAAGGCAGATGAATGAACTGGCAGCTCCAGAAACGATGGCGTACCCACCTTCTGTGATTCTAACAATCCTGCTCCTACCACAGACAGCAATGGCTGTACACCAAAAAAAAAAAAAAAAAAAAAGAGTACATTCCCATCACCTTGCTCCAGAAAAGGTGCTGCAGAGCTTGTCTTCAATTGCTCTATTATGCTATTCCAATCCCACTGTATGGCTTCAGAGCAGGGCACATAACTAATATAGTTGTGACCACCCAACTGCACATTATCTTGCAGCAATATCTAGCAAAACTGCTGAGGTGCTACTTGCCACAGCCTTCATACTGCTTTAAGTGTTACAGCAGCCTTCAAATCATTCCTTTATAACACACTGAGCAATCCTGTTAAAACATCATGTCACAGTGAATTTTGGGTTTCTAAAAACCCTTTAAAAAGCCCCTTCCACTACATTAATCAATCATATTATTCCGTTAAAGAAATAATACATCATAAAATCATGTGAGCCATATTGCAAAACATAAAAATAATAATAATGATAAAAATAAAATCATATATCACCACCTAACTTAATCTAAACATACATATATCTCAAAACTTTTATTATAAAATTCATTTAAACAATGGTCTACTTTTTAAAAAAGGTTTGAGAAGTATCCTATCATTCAACCCACTTCCTTTATCCGCCCTTAGTCTGATAATCCACCTACTTTCAGATGTTTCAGTGAAATTAACAATGTCACCCCCTCTCTCATTTTCATAAACCCTTTCAACAACCGTAAATCTAAATGTATGTTGAAAATCTTTATTGTGAACATGCTTTGCCAATGCATTAGTGCAGTCACCCTTCTTAATTTTAATAAATGTTCCCTAATCCTAAAACTCAGTTTCCTATTGGTTTTCCCAATATAGAAACGAGAGCAGATGTTACAGATGGCTAAGTACACCACACTGAAAGTATTACAACTAGCTTCAACATTAAAAGTGTATTCAACACCAGAATCTGGATGTATAAACCGATTGCTATTATCAATGAACTTACACTGTTTGCAATTATGAAAGGGAAAGGTGCCCTTTCTGGCACTAATAATGGGCATACATGTAAATAAAGAGCACACATCTAACGTTACTAATATAATTTTTTCATTCTGACAATCAACAGTGTTTAAAAATGTATACAAATCTGTTAAAAACTGTTTTGTGTCTCTTAGAATATATATAGTGCTGTCAACCACAGGTCTCAGGTTTTTCTCAACAAAAAGGGATAAGGGTTCTGTGACCCAATTCTTCCCAGAAACTTTTGGTCTAAGTGAGGGATTAGTGGAGTTCTTGTGGAGCTTGGGCTAACCAATAAAGGGGTTTTGGCATCTTTAAATAATTAAATAAATCCAAATCAATAGTATGTGTGTCTACACTACGAAAGTGCTTACCTAATAAACGGAGATTTTATGAAAAATATTTTCTGCCTTTGGTTGGATTCCTTGGATGCTTTTGTGGAAGATTTGCTGTCTTGTGTTCTTCAGTGGTCCTTTTATATCAGTCGTGATTTCTTTGGTGTTTAGACTATTTGTGTCTTTCTTATTGTGGCTGATAACAATGGTAGAAGGTAATAATGCTAGAGCATTCAATGCTATTTCTGATGCTGGGGTTGAGCTTGACTATAACCCACATGTCTCTAAAACGATGGACAATGGTTTATCTGTGAAAATTATGGAATTTGTTAAGAGAAAATCAAACCCTTTATTAGGGAAAGTGTTTGTGGGAAGGGAGGATGATAGTGAACATGCTAACATTGATTATGTGTCTTTTTTGAGAGACATACATAAGCTGGAAGACTGATTATATAAAATCGAAAGAGTACAAGCACAACGCTTCCATTTAGAGGCTTGTCTCAAACATAAAGTTATTCCATGGGGCTTGAGGACATTGAAAATGCCTACCCAAGGAGAACAACAACCCAAACTCTTGTCACAACCCAAACTCTTGTCTAGATGGCAACAGCTAAACCTGGGGGTAAGCTTCAACTATATATGCTTACTTATAGAGTTTAGCAATAAAGAGGAGTCAGTTGCCATGAACAACATACATTCTCATAGAGAGCTGTTGCTCCGAGTTTATCCCCATGGATTAGTGGAGGATAAATTGATAATATATTAGATTCACTGAAATTATTCAAAAACAAAATACTTAAAAAATGTCCAAACTGCAGAGGGACATCAATGACTTTAAGGTGGGCCATGTGATTGTATAGCCCAAGATGCAGCATCATCTAACAGCTGAGCAGCGATCCACCTTAATATAGAGCAATGATAAATCTGAAGAACTTCCTGCTGTTGCTCTCACCAATGGTAGTATACGCACAGAAGAACGTTAGGGAGCTAAACGGAAAGCCAATGCTCCGCCCCATATAAAGCACTCCAGTGGTGTTAACAGCATCCGTAGTGGCAAGAAAAAAGGACTTTTAACTTCTACAGCACATTATGAAGCTGCAGAACAATCAAATACTTTGGATGGAGAAACATTCAACAGTCAACAGGGGTCCACAACACCTCAGGAGGCTTTGGTTTTTTGCACACTCCTGATCCATCTGAATCCATCGGAACTAGTTGAAGGAGTAAGAAAGACACAAAACATGACATGGATAAGGAGGCAGAATTCATACAACACTCCTATCAGGGAATGGCAAGGATGTAAGAAAGGTCTGAAGAATCGTTAATATGGAATATCTTGTCAAGGGTGTTGAATGAAGCTGAAGAGAGACTCTTGAATAAAGGACTATTCTTCAGACCTGCACTGAGGGCCTAGGTAACAGAGACATTACTTGATTCAAAACTGTTTAATAGGAATATATTATTGAAATGAAAGTGAAATAAATAGTTACCGTAAGCCTAGCAAATTTATTCCTTATGCTCATCCTATTACAGATACTTTTTTACATTTATGTGAGAGTGAGATTTTTGCAAAACTGGGAGACAGGAAACAATCTATTTATTTATTATTTTATTTATTTATTTTACATTTGTTAACTGGGAAATTCCGACTGGACCAGGTCCATTTTCAGCGGAGGCCCGGGGAGAAAAGCTCCAACATCAATTTATACAAATACAGTACATCTACTTTTGAACAGGTCTAAATATGAAACATTGAAACAACTCCAGTCTGATAGAAATATAATAATTAAACCAGCAGATAAAGGAGGACCTATTGTTGTTATGAATTATGAATATTACCATAACACCATGGTTGAAATGCTTAGTGATGGTAACACTTACAGACCTATTAGTCATACTGAGATGCAGGATCTTATTAAGAAGTTAGAACAAGTCTTGCATAATATGTTCATTAGAAATACTGTTGATTTGGATTTATTTAATTATTTTAAGATGCCAAAACTCCTTATACTGGTTTTTCATGGTCTGCCCAAGGTCCATAAGTACCCCGCTAATCCCCCACGTAGACCAATAGTTTCTGGGAGGAATTGGGTCACAGAACCCTTATCTCTTTTTGTTGAGAAAAACCTGAGACCTGTGGTTGACAGAAATATATATATTCTAAGAGACACAAAACAGTTTTTAACAGATTTGTATACATTTTTAAACACTGTTGATTGTCAGAATGAAAAAAATTATATTAGTAACTTCAGATGTATGCTCTTTGTTTACATGTATGCCCAATGCATTAGGGGTGCGGATGTTAAGGGATTATTTGCTTTCAGATAGGATGTATGATAGTACACACATTGATTTGCTATGTGAGCTTATGTCTCTGATCTTAAACAACAACATCATGATGTTTGACCATAAAATTTATTTACCAAAGGAGGGCGTAGCTATGGGCACTTCAAGTTCCAATAGCTACACCAACCTTGTAATGGCTAAATGGGAGAATGAATACATTTTACCAGCTAAGAAATGGCAACAGATCATCTTTTACAAACGCTTTGTGGATGACCTGTTTTTATTGTGGAGAGGCAGTAGTGAAGATCTAGGGATTTTTTTGTGTGAAGAGATTAACACTACCTCTATGTTTCTTAGATTTGAAGTTAAATAGTCATGTTTTGAAACAAACTTTTTCGTTGTTTGCACATACAGAAATGATGAAGGGAAGTTGACTACCAAAATGCATACAAAAGAATGTTATAGAAATCTTTTGCATAGAAGTAGTATGCACCCCAAACACATTTTTAGGAATGTGGTGAAAGGCCAGACACTGAGGGTTTCTAGGTTGACAGCGGAGGATGAAGTGTTTGAGAACGAATTGGCTGACTTGCAATGTAGATTTTTACAAAGGGGTTATACAGACACAAGGACTCAGGAGATTATGACTGATTCAGCTGGCCTGAGGGTGGATGTAGGAAGACCATACTTTTCTGAACAGGGTAGCTTGTTCAAAACCGGGACGTTTGATAAAGATGCGAAAATGAAGGGTCAGTTATGGGTACCCACTCAGTTCTTAAGTTATGTGCACTTGATTACAGATACAATTAGGAAGATTTGGCCTGCTTTGACACAGGACCCTGAGATATGTAGTATTGTGGGGGATAAACCTAATTTCCTCTTTAAGAACAAAAAATCCCTGAAGAGGTCTTTGTGCTACCCAAGACATGATGAGAAAGATTAGATTATTAGTGCCAGAAAAGGCACCTTTCCCTGTCATAATTGCAAACAGTGTAAGTTCATTGATAATAGCAACTGGTTTATACATCCAGATTCTGGTGTTGAATACACTTTTAATGTTGGAGCTAGTTGTAATACTTTCAATGTCATGTACTTAGCCATCTGTAACATCTGCTCACATTTCTATATTGGGAAAACCAATAGGAAACTGAGGTTTAGGATTAGGGAACATTTATTAAAAAATAAGAAGGGTGACTGCACTAATGCATTCGCGAAGCATGTTCACAATACAGATTTGCAACATACATTTAGATTTATGGTTGTTGAAAGGTTTTATGAAAATGAGAGAGGGTGACATTGTTGAAAGTAGGTGGATTATCAGACTAAGGGTGGACAAAGGAAGTGGGTTGAATGACAGGGTACCTATCAAACCTTTTTCAAAAAGTAGACCATTGTTTAAATGAATTTTATAATAAAAGTTATGAGATATATGTATGCTTAGATTAAGTTAGGTGGTGATATATGATTTTATTTTATTATCATTATTATTATTTTTATGTTTTGCAATATGGCTCATATGATTTTATGATGTATTATTTTTTTAAGGGAATAATATGACTGATTACTGTAGTGTAGTGATTGGTGCTAACTAATGGACCTGATTATATATATTGTTGAAGTTTTTAATTGTGAATTAGGTCTGAAGAAGTGGTGTGTCTACATTACGAAAGCACTTACCTAATAAACGGAGATTTTATGAAAAATCTTTTCTGCCTTTGGTTGGATTCATTGGATGCTTTTGTGAAAGTTTTCTCCAGTAAATCCCAGCCCTGCCTTGCCTATCGCTGTTGGAAAAATATCTTTTCTCCACTCTCATATTTGCTTGGTTCTTAGAATTCTTTCTGCTACTTTAGGAATATAATATTCTGTATGGTTGTTATTATTATGCTTAAGGATCTGCATCCAAAATCCTACTCTCTCCTTATTTTTGATATTTCCTACAGCTTCATCATCATCCCTTTCCACTCTGAAATATAACTTTCTGCTTGTGTTATGTATGTGAGCCTTGACTATTTAGCTCTAAAATATCCCTTCAAATCAGATAATACTGAGACATCTTTTTGTATTGGAAGGATCAACTTATCCCATTTAACTCTAGCCCTCTTCCCCTCCCAGATAAATTCATTCAACTGTTTTTTAATTATTGTCCACAATTTCTCCTTTGGTTGATACAAGTATGCCTTTTCCATAAATAAGACAAAAGAGACTAAAACATTTTCACTACTTGTATCTTACTATCCATATCCATAAACAAGACCTTCAATTTTCTCAGTTTTTGTATTATGTTTTGTTTAGTCTCTCCCCACATATCCTTAGCTGCCGTAACAGAAGCATTTTAAATCGGACTCCTAAATACTTCATCTTATCGTGTTCATATAAATATGGGTATTACTGAACCAATTTGTCAATGGATACATAACTTATAGCTATCTTCACTAATTTTATATCCCCAAAAGACTTGAAACTGTCTCATAAATGTTCCACAAGACTTTTTCCATTTCTGGATTTATTAGATACAAAATAATATAATCTGTAAACAAAGCCAACTTTTCTTGATTATTGTTTTTGCCAATAGAGCTAAATATAAAACAAATAACAAAGGAGAAATAGGACACCCTTGCCTGGTTCCTTTTTTCAGACACAACTTATCCATTGACTACAGACTAAGCACTCCACCTCTACACTTTCCTTTCCACTCCTGCATAGAACTTCGCCTAGTTAGATAGCAATCATTTAATACTTTTTTGTCTCCTGTTTTTCAGCCTCTAAATCCTGTGTGGAGTCACAGCCAGTCCCTCTATTTGAATCCCTGTAAGGCTAATAATATCCTACTGAATAGTAGGGAAACTCAACTTAGAAGCCCTTCAGGATCTTCCTGGACCCTCTACATTTCAGCCTCACAGTGTAGGTGTTATCCTACAATATATGTATGTTTAAATATAACCTTGTGATGTATGTTTAAATATAACCTTGTGAGTGCATTAACTTTAAATTACTGGTGTCTGCTATAAATTGTTAACTATTTTGGTAAGGGCCACCACACCCGTGGACCTTCCCCTCCTACCATCTCTCTATTAACTTATCCCCCCTTCTCCTACTATCCTAGTGGAGTTAGTGCTTGCCCTGCATTATCCACTAGAGGGCAGTGGAGCTCAGGCTTTGGATACCTTCTCCCACTGGTTGTTGAACCTTCTCTAAATGGTTGTAGAACCCAACTAGCCCTGTAGAGCAGCCAGACTCTGTTATCTGTGCCTGTACTTTCTATTCATGTACTTACCCCCATCCCATACCTGCTTGAAAAGGGAATTATCCTAGGTAAATCTGGGAGCATTACTATATAGATACCTCTGACTATCACTACCTCTGACTATCACTACTGTTGTTACTGGCCCCTCAATTATTCCCTCTATATTAACCTCCTTTCCTGCCTATGGTAATTTCTCTAAATACCCCTCTCTCTGTTCAAAATCTGTTTCACGTAGCTGTCTCCCCAGCACAGCTATACCTTTGTTCACCTTGTATTCTCTGCTACTTAGTAACTATATATTGTCTCTTATCTTTCATGTGCCTGTAGAACTCAGTCTCTCTCCATAACTGATTGCCTCTCAGCCTCTCTCAGCTGTAACCCGCTCCATTCGCCCTACTGGCTCACTCCGCTCCCCTACCCTACCCCCAATTCCCACCCACCCCCAGGGGTCCTACTCTTATACCTCCCTTACCACACCCTCTCTCACTTCCAACCTATCCCATACATCACCCCTCCCCACAAACTCTAACCACACCCCTACCTCCTTAACAATCACTTTCAATAAGCCACTCCTTAGAGTACCCCTATCATATCCTCCTACTTTTAACTCATCCATACAATATCCCCTCTTTTCTCTTCCTGTACTCCTTTTATCTTCCTCCCCTTCACATCTCACTCCCTATTATATCCCTACACTTGAGCTCTTATTTTACAAACTTCTCCAAGATGCCTCTCCCTAATCTCACCAAGCTAACACTTACAATCATACTCTCAACTACTCTCATATCAACCTACCTTCTTACCTCCCTTGAAAAACTTCACTATTTCCATCTTAACCATTCTCACAAACAAACTGCAATCTACACATACATATCCTTCGAAGACATTCTAACATAACTTCCAATCCCAGTTACCTACTACCCAAATACCATAGACTCTCCCACATCAAACTTAACCTACCCTCAGAAAAAAAACTGAAACTGTTAACCTACCTTACATACAACTCAGGAACAAAACTAAATAATCCCACCTTGAAAGATGGCGACGTCCACCCCAACCCTGGCCCTACCAACCCTACAATCCAAATAACTCACCCCAATCTCAATAGCTCTCTCCGAATAGGGCATCTTAATATCCAAAGCATCAATAATAAAGTAGCGCACCTTCATGCCCTCTTAGATATTCAGTCCTTTGATATCCTCTGCCTCACTGAGACTTGGTTGAAACCAGAAACTAAAGATAATGAAATTATTCCCCAAGGCTATAATAAAGTGAGACAAGACCAAACAAAACGTAAAGGTGGTGTAGTAGCAATTCTATTTAAAAATGGACTTCATATCTCTACCCTCCCATTTAATCCAACCCAGGATAGAAACGCAGAAATCCTCATTACTAACCTTCAAATCAACTTAAACAAATCTTTATATATTATCTGCATTTACATACCACCCGGAAATAATATCACTACAATTGAGGCATTTCTTAGTTGGCTGTCTTCTACTTACCCCCAAGAAACAATAATACTAGGTGACTTTAACATGGACTGGAAAAGTGTTAGTGCTGAAAATCCTACCTCTCATATTAACCTCCATGGATTTACCCAAACTATAACCTCTACAACCAGGATTAACAAACCTAACAAAAAAGAGAGTACCTTAGACTGGATTCTCATAAACAAAGTGAAACAATCTTACAAAATAGGAACCCTGCCTGATGATGTAAGTGATAATTCCTTGACCTACATTACTAGAGAAAAGAAAGACTTCCCAAACCTCCCCATCATTAGAACAGCACGCTCTACCAAACACTTTAAGGCAGAATTATTTCAAACTGACCTTAAAGCATGCAACTGGAACCCATTAAAACCCCTCCCACTTGAAGAGGCAGTACAGTATTTTAACACTGCATTCTTATCTATCCTGGATAAGCATGCTCCCAAACGTTCCATTAGAATGAAGTCTAACCCAGCCCCATGGCTTTCTAATGAAACTAGGAATCAAATTATACTTAGGAACAAAGTCTGGGCTAAATGGAGAACCTATAGAAATAGGTCTGATCACCTATATTTTAGGCAGCTTAGAAACAGCACAAAAAAGCTATACTTACAGATAAAAAAAACTACTATTGTAAACTTCAGCAAACTCATCAAAATAATCCCCAACAGTTCTGGTCTTGCATTAATAAGCTCCTTTCCCTAGGTACCTCCCGAACGCCCACCCCACTTGATGCAGATCCAAATACTCCCCATCTAACTGCCAATACCTTCAACTCTTTCTTCACTGACACTATACAATCTCTAGCTACTCAACTTATCTCAGAAAACTCCAGCATTCCCATCGACTTACCACACTCTTTCTCGAAATTCAAACTACAACCCATCTCTACTTCTCTCATCTATAAAGTTATTCTAAAACTTAAGCCATGTACTCCATCTGCTCACCAACTTCCTTCCCAATTTCTCCAAAAAGCAGCTAAGGAAATTGCTTACCCTATATCTATCCTTATAAATACGACAATCCAAGAAGGAACCATCCCAGATATTAGGAAAATCTCCCACATTATCCCTTTACATAAAGGCGGGAACTCTCATGATTACTCTATCGGCCAATTGCTCTCTTATCACCCCTAGCAAAAATTATGAAAAAAGGCATTCACAAACAACTTCTATGCCATCTCTCTCAACACAACCTAATAGCACACTGTCAACATGGCTTTAGACCATCACATAGTACCACTACTGCCCTTCTACCCTTCACAGATACCATCAATAGAAACCGTAACAAAAACCTCCTCTCATCTGCACTCTTCACTGACGTCTCTAAAGCTTTCGACATGGTTAACCATACCCTCTTAATCAATATTCTGGAATCTCTTTCCTTTGATTCTCTGGCCTTAAAATGGTTCACATCATACCTCAGCAATAGACAAGAAGCAGTCCCCTGGGAAAATCAAGTCTCATCCTTTTTACCTGTTACCATTGGGGTCCCTCAGGGCTCTATTCTTGGACCACTCCCCTTCTCCTTATTTATTAATTATCTCCATGTAGCAATTCCACAAGCCACTTGTATTCAATATGCAGATGACTCCACACTAATATGCTCATCAACCTCTCCATCTGAACTATATTCTCTTACTCAAGATGTTTTCAACACTGTAGAAACATGGTTTACCAAATGCTGTCTCCTTCTTAATGCTAAAAAAACAAAACTCCTTCTCTTTACACCCACTACTAGGTCTTCCCCCTTAGACTTCTCTTTCTCTTCAAATAATGGTACTGTTATTCTCCTTGACACTACCACTAAACTTCTAGGAATAACCATTGATAATAATCTCTCATTTGATTATCATATAAACAATACCATTAAAACAGTAAACAGAAAAATAGGCTCCTTATACAGAATAAAACCCTTTTTAACTTCAGCAGCCAGAGCCAAGATTGCTCACTCCTATCTAATCTCAACCCACCTATATTTACCAACCTTAAGAAAACCAACCTTAACAAATTAGCAACCTCCTATAATAACATTGCTAGATTCGCTACTGGCAATCCCTTCAGAACCCATCACTGTTCAAATCTTAGACAACTAAATTGGCTCGAATTCCAAAACCATCTTATTATCCCCCAACTCATAATTGCCCACAAGATATTTTACCAACCCAATAATATCCCTATACTCTCAAAACTCATAGTCCCATATAATAATCTGAACTCCCTACGTTCTTCTAGCAAACTTCTTGCCAGCTTAACAAAGTCTGTTTACCAACACAGCAGGAAAACTCTGGAACCTACTACCCACTGAACTAACTCTAACTACATCCTTGCCACTCTTTAAACAAAAACTTAGAAAACACCTCCAAATGCACTGGCTATGCCCTTGTTAGTAACCCTGACTAACCATCCTCTTCACCCCTCTTTCTTCCTCTTCTTGCCATACTTCCAAACTTCTACATGCTTTTGACTTGTAAATAAGACTGGCTCTTTTTAAACTCTAATCAACTTAGTGTTTAAATAATTCTATCTCATGTGATCTATTGTACATAACTCTTACTATTCTGTTTTTGAGCTATCTTAAGCTGTATTCTGCTCACTGTACTGTTTCTCAAGTGTTTTTATCTATTGTACATAACTCTTACTGTATTATATCTGTTCTAGCTCTCTTAAACTTTACTCTGTTTTACTGTAACATTTCTCAAGTATTTTTATCTCAAGAATGCATTAACTACCTGTTTTTATTTTGTTTTTTAATCCTTTTTTCACCATGTAACAATATTTTATACTTTGTATATCTGTGTGGAGCTTTTCTCCCCGGGCATCTACTGAAAATGGAAATATATCCAGCTAGACTAGCCCAGTCAACAAATGTAAAATAAAAAATAAAATAAAAATCAAAGAGGAACCTCCCTCTTTAATTATTGCCTTTGATCCTTCATATAACCTCCTAATTAACCTTATTATTTTATCAGGGAATGTAAATGCTTCCATTGCCCAACTCATATCTACACAACGTACTCTATCAAATACTTTCTTTGCATCAAGACCCACTAACAATAGTGGTATTTTCTTACATTCTGCTTTCCTCTGGATCATCATTGTTCAGTTAATGTTGCTTAGTGTTTGCCTCCCCTCCACAAAACTACACTGATCTGCATCTATCAATTTTGGCAACACTTTTGCTAGCAAAGACATAAACACTTCATAGTCATGGTTAGTATCAGAATGGGCCTATATGAAGTATGGCCTGATGGGCCTTTTAATGCCTTTAGGTAATAACAGCCACCACAGCTTTCTTCTAAAATGTTGGTGCTTCCATTCCTTTTAAAATACTGCTAAATAAATTCTTCCAGATCTTTATCACTTTCTTCCCTACTAACTTCCAAACTTCCACAGGAATACCATCTACTCCTGGAAGCTTTCTGGAAGATTGATTATAAACCACCATTTTTATCTCATATCCTATTAGTTGTTGAGCATAATCTGCCTCTAATTTTGGCATGATTAAGTCTTCCATAAATATTTCCATTTGTGCTTTTCCTTTTTTTCTACATTTCTTTGTTTCTCAAAATTTCTGAAATACATCTAATACCTCTACAGGGTCTCTGTTTTATTTCCTTGTTATTGCCTCCCTAAGTTTGAAATCAGCCTTTTCTGATTTCTTTTGCTTAAGTTATTGCGCTAAAGGTTTTTGTGCTCAGGAGTTATTACCAAAAAGTAATTGCTTAACAGCAATCTTTTTGAACCAATGCATATTATTCAAATACTCCCTTATTTTTATTTTAGTACTCTTCATTTTTGCCTGTTCTTCTCTGAGATTCCTCCGCTTCTGTAATACTTTAACCTTTGTCAGCCCCTCTAAGTAATTCATATTGTTAACCGTATCTCTTTCACTTTTATTTCTACCCATTTTTAAACTCCATTTTCATTTTATCCCACTCACTAGCTATAACTTCTGAAGATATTTCTATCTTTCCTAATAACTATTGAATACTTTCCACTACTCCTTCCTTAAATTCTTCTCTTTTTTAACAGGTTAGTGGGAAAGTGCAATTGTTTCATTTTTATTTCATTACTCTCATTTGTATCTTGTTTTTTATTAGTGCATGATCTGAAATAGTTATTAGATGTGTGTCAAAGCTTTCAATTAAATGCACATGTTCCTGTGCAATATCAATTATGTCTCATCTAGCCCTATTACTGTACGTTGGGGAATGATCTCTAAACTCTCTCTGAGTTCCTACTACTGAATTCACATTTTCCATTGCAAATATTTTAATATATTTCTTCAGAAATCTACCATCTTTTGTTATATTCCCCTTCTAGACCCCCTGATACAGCCTCACTATTGCAAATGAAATTCCAGTCCCAAATTATAAGTAATATTCCTTTCTGAAAGCTAATTATTTCTCCCAAAATTTGCTTAAACTCCATAATAGCTGTTTTTGGTAGAATATAAATGCATGCCAGTGTAATCTTCCTCCCTTACTACCACAAAAATACCATTATTTTCTTTTTCCTCTTCTATCCTTATCGGAGCCCCTCTAGCAATTAGTATAAGTACCCCCTTTTCCCTTGGCCCTGATAATCTGCTAAATATCCATCTTTAAATCCTTTCTTTGTCAATCTCACATTTTCTTTTCTTTCCAAATGTGTCTCCTGCAGCATTACTATATACATGCTGCATTTCTTAATATAATTCAGTACTCTTTCCTTTTTTCTATACCTGTAAGGCCATTCCAAGATAATGTGGATAGCATAGAAATCATGATAAAAAGTAGTTGTTCCCATCTATTATACATGTCAGCTTTTGAATATGTATTTTCAACTTTCATGTTACTTGCACACACTCATTTTTGGCAGGCTGTTCTTTGATACAGTTGTTTTTACTCATTGCCATTTGAACCTACGTCATATTTTTCAAGACCAAAAACCCTCAAACAAAATACTAAATATAAATCCAGCAAGCTAAAGTAAGATGAAGTAACACCAGGCTATCATAAAACCAGCAACAGTTTATTCAGGGAACAGGCACAGGCAAAGGCATAAGCCCTTTCACAGTATTACAACTGCTTCATCAGACGCATAAAATCTACCTAACTCAATGTCCATTAAATAACAAAAGTGAAATAATCACATGACATCCTAGTAAAACTCTTAAAAAGATAACATTTCAAATATATACAGTACTAATAGCAAACATGTATAATAAAGTGAATGTGTTTAAAAGGTGGGGGGTTAAAAGGGGGTTTAGGTTCATAGTTTAGTACTAAGCTAACTGCCCTTGTGAGCCATTTCAAGCTTAGCTAATTATCCCTTGTGAGACTCAAACCCTGCACCTTGTGTATGTAAGGCAAACACCTTAGCCATTAAGCCACCCTCCCACCCTTTTAAGCCACCCTGCCACCCTTATATAAGGTTCATAGAGTAGTACTAGGCTAACAGCCCTTCAGGGCCATTTTAAGCCTAGCCAATTACCCCATGTGAGAATCAAACCCTGTACCTTGTAACTGTAAGGTAAACACCTTAACCATTATGCCACATCCCATGTTTATTAAAACTCCCTTCTTATTTAAAAACAGGACATGCTTTCAACATGATGTACAGTGAATAATCATTTCCCCTGAACACTCTGCTGTCTCCAGTTTTTAATATTGTTCCCTTCCGCCACAGTTTTGTCAGGATCAACTCTTTCTTCTGGTGTGATTGAAATTTACTAATACAGGTCTTGGCTTTCCCATGACTATGTTTGGAGCATACACCTGATGTGCCCTTTTAAGTAACAAATCCTGCTGTGAAATACCAGTCCAGTTGCTTATGTATGCTTTTATAAAATAGTCTTTTTCTTCCAGTTTCAATTGCATTCCTTTTTCTGAATTTCTGTTTTCACACTGAGAGAGATGAAATTAAGCTGTTAATCAGTGTGCAGCCATCTTGGAAGTTGTAGTTTTAATAGCATTGACATTTAAGTCATTGGTGGTTAAACAGTTCCATAATAGTTTAAAGTCTTCTTGCATAGGCGTTTGTTAACTCTTGTTTTAGCAATATCAATTCCACAAATACAATATTTAATTTGTGGCAAAGTCCTGAGAAGGTTGTGAACAGGAGAGGCCCAAGTACCGAGCCTTGGGTGACACCCATAGTGGCAGCTTCTGATTCTCAGAGTTAGAGCATAGTACCCTGAACATTCTGTTGGTAAGGTAGACCTTAAAGTACAGGATAACCAAATTTGAAAATCTGTATTTGGCTATGTTTTGCAGTGCTATTGTATAATCTAAAGTTTCAAAAGCCCTTTTTAGTTTACAAATATTGCCCCAATTAATGAGCCCTTTTTCATATTAATGTACATCTGATTAGAACATGTATATAGAACTTGATTGTACTGTAACTAGGGAGAACGCCATGTTGTCCACCAGTGAGAATATTATATTCTGTAATGTATTTCAAAATCAGTTTGTGTACAAACACACACACACACACACACATATATTGTATTATATATGTATATATATATATATATATATATATATATATATATATACATATATATATATATATTTATTTATATATATATTTATATATATATATATATATATATATATATATATATATATATATACATACACACACACACATATATATATCTATATATATATATATATATATATATATATATATATATATATATATATATATATGGGTCCACTTTGTAAATTCGAAATGCTGAAATCCTGAATTTCAGTGTTTCGAACTTACAAAGTCAATACTCATATTTCCAAAACCGGCAGAAGCACGAAATTCAAAATACTGAAGCATGGATATTTTGAATTTCTGCTTCCGGTGGTACAGAATGTGGATGTTTGGGTTTTATTTTGGTAAGTTTGTGTGTGTCAGTATGTTGGTTAGGGGTTTAGTGTGTCTAAGTTTGTGTTGTGACTGTTATGTGTGTGTTTGAGGGAATGTAAGATGTGTGTGTGTGAGAGTTTCGTTTGTGTTACTGTTTGTGCGATCTCGGAGTTAGAATATATAAGTAGGGGGTGTGAGGGGGGGTGCAGCCTCCCACATGGGGGGTGCAGAGGGGCTTGCCCCCCTGCTTATATGTAGTTTAGATTAGTTTGTTTGATTGTGGGGGTTTGTGTATGTTTATGTGTGTACACTATGTGTAGCATGAGTATGGGATTTTGAATTTCGCGGTTGTGTGTTTTTGAGTGTGTGAGTTGTGGTTGGGTTTTCGGTTTTGTGGTTTCGGAATACTGAAATTCAAGATTTCAGTATTTCGAAATTACAAAGTGGACCCATATATATATATATATATATATATATATATATATATATGTATAATTTCTGATAGTAGGCCAAGATTAGTGGGTTATAGTGGGTGAGGAGGTTTCAGAAAGTACAATTATTAAAGTATGTTTGAAAACTGGGTGGTATGGATTTTGCAGTTAGTGAAAAATTGTAAATAAAGGTTAATGATTTTCATAGTAAATTGCTACCCAACTGTGATATTTTGGAGTTAACAAATGTGATAATTGGAAGCACTATTTTAACAAGGAGTTCCTGAATATATGATAATATTATAGTTCTGAAGTGGTGCAGTGGTTAGCATTTTCGCCTCACAGCAAGAGGTTCTCCCATTCGATTCTCTGCTGGAGTGCCTTCTGTGTGGAGTCTGCATGTCCTCCCCGCGGACGAGTGATTAAAGACATCCAGGTAGGTGCGAGCATGAATGGGCGTGCTTTCATTGAAGGTTGGGCATCGGGCTGGCAACTCGGCACCATAAAATCCACTGCCAATCATGAGCAGACCGGAGTTCAGCTGTGGCGACCCCTAACTGGGAAAAGCCCAAAGAATTTTATTATAGCTCTGAAATAGAGGTGAGGATATTAGAAGACATCAAATAGAGGGGATAGACATGTAGATGTAGTGTTTTAATTTTTTTTTTTTGGTTGAGGAAGATTGGCAAGGTTAACTTTTATATCCTTTATTAAGTCATAAGAATGACATTTTTATTAGGCACCTTAGGGCAATTTTACTAGAGACTATGGTTTTGACAGCATAACTGTAGGTGCTTTGTATGTCCCTTATGTACTATATCTTACATGTATTTATATTTATTCTCAAAGTTTAAGACTTGGTATTTGTCATGTTTGCTTTAGGACTGTATTTTCATTGTTACAAGATAAGGTCTCTTGATGTAATGTGTAATTTGAGTTCTCTGCTGAGCCATGAAGTTAGAGTGCCTTACGCTTGCAACTTTTTAACTCTGTATAACATGGCTTATATAAGTGTGAATAGACTATTAAAGTTGGTGGGATCAAGTGTACAGGGTACTCCAGAGTATAGGATTTTGTTCCAAAAATGTATTAATTATCCTAGACAATACTATATGAGATGGCACCCTTGTGCCACCTGTGTTAAGTTGTTTGAGTTAACTTATCTATCATTATCTGTTGAGTTGGTGTATGCATTGACTTCATCAGCCCAAGTTGCCAAGAATAACAAATTTGCACTGACTCAAATATTCTACATTTTCTCAGCTATAGTTTGAGTTATTGCAGTAGATGATAAGGAAGGAATATATATTACTGGTGACTCTATGTTAGCATTTCCAGTCAATGTTATCTCAGTAAGTAGCCAGTTTGACTGTCTAGTGGAGGGAGCACTGAACTTGGCAGCTAGCCTACATGATAATCTACTTTCATTGCCAAATAGTGCCATAACCACTCTTCCTTGTCTAGAATCATGTACATTGTCTGTGAATAGGGAGTAGTCTGTGTATAAGAGTTAAAAAAAGTTTAGGCATGCAAAGTGTCTAACACCTGTTAAACCTTTCACACACTTCCTGCTACATCCAAATGGCAGCAGGAAGTAAAGTATACATCTTACCAACCAACAGTTTTAAGAGCTTTTTGCCAGTTTGATCTGCCATACTGGGTGTGTGTAGCATTAAATGAGCTACAACTTTATAGGTTCATAGGAGGCTACTAGACTAGCGGCCCTAGAGCCCTTACAAGCCTAGCCATGTTAACCCCAAGTTGCCTCAATTGTCTTTGGTTAGAAGGATGTAGTGAGTATGGCACATCTGTGATAAACACTGACTGCCCCTGTCCATGAGGGACATGGGTGCCACCCTGGGAGTGAATTTGTGGTCTCCCATCCATTTGTCCAGGTTGCACTTAAATAGGGTCAGTGAAGAGCTTGGCTTCATGTAAATTGGAAGTTTATTCCAGAGTAGCGGCAATCTCTGGGAGATATATCTGTCTCTCCAGTATGTTCTGTTAATGTCACAGGCTAGATTAAGATCCTTACATCTTGTGTCATTTGATTTGTGGATGTGCACTATATCCATTAGGGCAGGGTCAGAGACTGCCCTGTAGGCCAGGTGCAAGTAACCTCTCAGCAGCCTATACGATACAGAATAGAGTGACAAGGCTTTCAGTCTATCTATGTAAGTTATTGTTTGGAGACCCCACATTTTCTTGGTAAGATACCTTTGTGGTCTCTCCAGCTCCTGCCGGTGTCTGGTGAGGTACATGCAGAAGGCGGCATTGTACTCTATTAATGGTCTGATGAGGGTCAAGTGCAGTGGAGTCCTTAGACCTGGATGTGATGCCCTTAATTATGAAATGCACAAGGTAGAAGGCTTTCCTTACCACTGTGGAAACCTAGTGGTCGAAGTTCAGATTGACATTTACCTGTGTTCCTAGATCTCACACCATTGGGTTTGAACTTAGGGGCATGCTGTTAATATTGTAATTAGCAGGGAATTCTGCTTTGCCAAAGGGGATAATAATGCACTTTTTTGCATTTGGTTTTAGACTGTGACTTTGGCTCTAGTCATTGGACTCAGTGATTGCACCCAATTTGCAATCATCAGCGCACTTGGTAAGCCAAAGGCCATATATTTTAGCCTGGATTTCTGAGAAATAGATTTCAAACAGTTAAGGTATCTCTAGCTTTGTAAAGCAGTTTTGTGGTGCTGCCATGTGTTTGGCAGTGGAAAACTCTCTAATAACACATTTCAGATATATGAACCTATCTATTGCAAGCTTATTATAGTGAGATTCTTTTACATGAACCTTGCTATGATAATTGTATATTTTTCTGGGCATCATTGTATACTCATATGTGCTCCATATACATTTCCTTTAAATGTTACTAGACAACCTTCCTAGTATAGACTACAAAATAAACATAAGGACAAGTTCATTAAATCAACCAACCAGAAATGTAACAAATAATAAAACTGCCAAGGATTTGATGGATCTCAATTCTCATTTCAGTTCTTAATTCTGTTGTCTTTGTGTTTCCTTCCTTTCCTTTATGCAACAGATGCAAATAGTTGTCTACTGAAGGAAGTGACTTGAACTAAGCTGACATAACAAAGCCAGTCTGTTTCATGCAAACAAAATAAGGAATTTAAGACTATGCCCATACCTACTGCACCCTTATTTCACTCTTCTAACCCACTAAAAGTAATGAAAAACTAAACAAATAAAACCCATTTTGTAGTAAATGTTCCTTAAAACTAAACAAATAAAATCCATTTTGTAGTAAATGTTCCTTAAAACTAAACAAATAAAACCCATTTTGTAGTAAATGTTCCCTTCTTAGGTGCTACTTTATAAGCATCTCTAATGATTACAAATGACTTTACCTTACATGGTGTTTCCATAGCTAAATAACCTTATCATATCTGAAATAAGCAGCTCCTAGGGTTACATCAGCCTGATACAACATTTTGGATTACAATATCTATGACCAATCACACAATACAAAAATACTTTTAAAAGAAAACAAAAGTACTATTGTGCCTTTATAGTCTTAACTCCCTAAATAAAGATATATATATATATATATATATATATATATATATATATGAGCTAGCATTTACTGTGTACTAACCAAACTGGCACAGTCTGAAAGCATACATCCCAACCCAGGCCCATATGCCTCTATTTAATGTAGACCTTACTTTTCCTGAGCATCAACTATGGCACTCAAGAAAAGCCCTAGAAATAATCCTCATTAACATTAAGAACTAAATAAACAAGATTTCTTAATTCCTAGCTTGGGTAATATGAGTCTGCGATCCAGTGGTTACCTTGTGATGGCTGTTGGTAGTTTCAGAAATGTTAAAATTAACCAGTGTTTTAGTTAGACAGGTAATGTAGCCTGTACAACATGACAGAAAAGAAGAAAACATGCTAACATTTCAGTCTTCTTGAACACAGTGGTACAACAAGGCTCAGAATTGCAATGCATTATGGGATATGTGCATTCTTAAAATGGCAATGTTATACCACAATCTTAAAGTGGCAATGGCTATGGTACATATTCAGAGTATAACAAACACTCTAGGATCATCACATCTAACCCCTCAAAGAGAAACTTCTCTTTAGAAATGATGCATTTTGGAGGTGCACAACCAAGGCACCATGCATTCAATACTCTGGACCCGGTCAATGCATATTATTAATTAATGTAAATAATGCAGTTTATGGAACATTTGAGATACATTTCTAATGAGAAAACTGTATGAATACTTATCTGTCCATATCACTCTGTCACATTTTCAATTATGGTTCGATACTCTGATTTCATGCCCACTTCTGGTCACATGTAAATTAATGGAACTGGAATTATGAATGGAATTGGAACCTTTGGAATAAAAATGTTGCAACAATTAGGACAAGAATTATTATTTTTATAGTCACAACACAAAACAGAATCAACAGGATTAAGTACAATCACAGTTGGGCGGCTTGAATTCTTTCACTGTTAATGGTCAAATTCAAACTTCTTCCCTTATCTGGAATATTTGGTTGAGGTAGTCCTTTTGCCTGTACTGGTACAGTCTTATAGACAAAGATCTGGTTATCTGCAAATCTGACTTATTCAACTCATTCCTGAGAACATTGCTTTCAGGTTGATACTCATCAGGAATTAATTGGATATGTCCTCGGTTTTGTCTGACTGTCATACCATCTCCTGTTTTCACTATGTAGGATCTTGGTTCAGTAGTTTTCTGATTTGCAGTATTTATTGTGTTCCACTTTTTCATCGCCTCTAACTTCAAGATAATAGATTCAGCTGGCTGAAGGATAGGCAGTGGATGTGTACAGAATAATGTCTGTCCTAAAATGTCTTGTATGAAGCTTTGGCTGATTGGCCATTTTGTTTGACTGTATTGTATTAGAATAATTTTAGGCTATGATTTTGGCAATAATATTGGCATGTCAGTCCTTAATTGTCTTCCACACATTAGCTATGAAGGGCTTAGGCCTGTAGCACTGTGAGAAGGAGTCCAGAATGCTGTGAGAATTCTGTGAGGATCTGGCTCTCCCAGTATCTTTTTATCTGCTAGCACTGCTGTCTCAGCTTCACCACTTAACTGAGGACAGTGAGGACTTTATTTAGTATGAATTAAGTCGCAGTCATTAATAGTGCAGGAACTCACTTGACATAAACTGTGTACCATCATTTGTTAATCAGAGTAGTAGATATTCAACTACTTGAGAATATTGTATTGAACCTGGCTATTATTTGTTGACTAGTTGTGGTTGGTACATGGATTATTTCCATGTTACAAGACTAATACTCCACATCTATGAGGTAGTTTTTGCCTTCAAATTCACACAAGTCAGCAGCTATCCCTTGGCAAGGGCCTTGTGGTAAGGGTGTTGGCTTTAATGTCTCTCTCTGTTTTGTGATGGTTTACACACAATATGGAACTGGCACTACATTTACAATGTCGCATTTGATGTCTGGCCACCAAACTAACATTTTAGCTCTTTCTCAACATTTTGATGTAGCCGTTCTGCTTATTGTGATGAGGATGCTATGACTGTCTTATCAACTACAAATCATCATGCTCTCATTGTTTCACTCTGACTGTGTAGTACATGTGCATGAGATGTTTGATTTAAGTCCAGCGATTTGGCCATCCAGCTTGAACAGCTTGAATAACTTGCAACTCTTGGTCATCTTAGATAGCTTGAAAAAAGTATCTAATTTCTTGATAGTCACTGTTCTGATAGTCATTATACTCTGCACATAGGTGGCGATGCCTTCTTTCAGATAATGCTGTCCTGTATATAAGATTTCCCGATAAATCATCTGTAACAACAATATTCCAGACAATTTGTGCTCTAGCACTGAAACTTCTAAGCCTCATTAACAACCTTTGGCACATGGATGGCACTTTGTCTAGGCTGTAGGAGTTAAATAGTGGAACCAATGGTTTGTAGTCAGTCTATAGATGGAAACTCTTAAGCCCTAATGGGTATCTGGGGAATTTCTCTATAATCGTTTAAAATGTTATGACCCAAAATGTGGAGACTGAATGGCCAAATGTCCGGATTTACATTTACTAAGTCTGAGCGTGTCATTTCTTAGAATATTCCCTTTTCTCTAAGGTATACTGATCTCAGATTTGTGTATATACATTTGGAGGTTGGGTGCAGAGGGTGATTGCTCTCTGTGAGAATCAAGTTTTAAGAAGAAGAGTGATGTTTGATATTCACTCTTCTCCTGGATTTTTGGTCTTTTTTTTTTTTGTCATTTCGGGACTTGGCATTGTGAGTCCTGATATTTCAATAGGGTAATGAATTTCTCTCACACGTCTAAACACTTGCAAGGCACTTTTTTCATCTGTAAATAGTTCTGTTGAGCATCAGCTTGCATTCTGAAGCAGTAAGCACTTGTTCATCCACTTGGTGTAATGCTGCATGTAGGCCTTAACCACCAGCATCTGCACTTACTGTTGTTGTTTTAGTGATATCATAGCACGCTAGCACTGAAGCTGTAGTCAACATTTCTATTACTTTGCTGAATGCTTGGGCTTGAGCAGGTCCCCAAGACCAGAGCACAGCTTTCTTTAACAGGTCATTTGTAACAATTGAAAGATCTGGTGCAAACCTCCACAAGTAAGTTATTCTTGTCCAACGCTTTTCTTATCTCAGTCACACAAGATGGATTCTGCAACATGGGTATTGCTTGAACCTTGCTTGCATCTGGTCTGATTCCAGTAGCATGGTAATGGTGTTTAAAGTACTCCATCTCAGATTCTTTAAAGCAGCATCTGCCTTGTATTAATTATAAACCAGAGTTTTAAATAGTCTGGAACACTACCTCTAACACTAAATTATGTTTTTTTAAATATCTGGACCAAATACTAAGATGTCATCATTAAGAACAACAATATCTAATCCATGGAGTAAATCAGTCATTTTATGCTGTAAGATTTCAGGTGCTGAGGATTTACCAATTGTCAGCTTCTTAAAACAGAACATTCCCACTGGAGTAATGAAAACTGATAGCTTTTAGCTTTATCTAGACATATTTGTCGGAATCCACTGGAAGCATGTACCTTTTGCATTAATTAGCTTTCTTCCTATGTCTTCTAGTTTACAAAGAACGAATCTTTCATGCACAACTGCATCACTGAGCTTTTTTAAATCAACAATCCCACCTCATCATTATTTTTAATTAGTGGAATTATGGAAGCACAACACTCAATTGATTCAGTTACAGGTTTGATTATATCAAGGCTGTACATTCTTTTATGTTCTGCCTCTACTTTGGACAGCATTGGAAATGACACCCTCCTGGGTGTGGTCATGGCATAGGGAATCAAATTTAGTTTTAATATTTGCTGCTTCACACTTTAGTAGACTAATGTCACCAAAAAAAGTCTCCATTGACTTAATTTATTCTGGCACTTAAGCTTCATTCACTTTCCACAGCTCTACTGAGCAGATTATTTATGTATGGACCACCCAATCCATAAACCCATAACTCAGACTGGCATCCTTTCCACTCAGGCATGGCTAGAAATTTACTAATGCATCTAAATTTGTTTGCAGGGGTATGAATTTCAGTCTCTACTTCATGCAACTGCAGAAACTTCGAGAAACCTCTGTAGGCAGCATATGATATCACAGCAATAACCTCATACCAAGGTTGAAACTCACCTAAAATCCGCAAATCGAAATCCTAGCTTGCTACTTCACTTCAACATCACACATAGTAGAGACTGGACCCAGAATAAACACTTTCTGAGCACAGTTTTCTGACTTATTTTCAGTAGTTGCTTCTTTAATTAACTCTAATAACAGCAAAATGTCCCAGTCTTTTATGTCTTACACCTTTAGTGTCCTGCACCACACAGCTCTGAATGTATTTTATTTATTTTTATTATTCATCCTTTGTTGATTGGGTTTAGCTAAATCAAAGTATGAGGTGTGCATGGAGTTACATCATCCAATCTTTCTGTTGCTCTTTCAGTGGTGCTAACTGGTTTAATAGGCATGATCTACATTTTACAAAACCAAATTTGTTTGGGTCTAGGAATTATAGACTCCTCATATCCCTGTTGATGAGATCCATGATAATACATCACATCATCTTTATCATCATCATCATCACCTCCTTTTTCCTGTTTTCTGCAAGGGGACAGGGTGTTAACTGTTACCATCTCTCTTGATTAAATGCCACTCTCTTATCTTATTTGACAATCATGCCTGACTATTGCAGGTCTTCTCTCACACAATTCATACATCGCTTGGCTGAATTCTCACTTTTCCTCTTGCCTTCTTCCTATCCGTACCAAATCTTCTTCACTAGATTGTCTTCTACTTTTCTGCATATGTGCTTGAAGCACCGTAATCTGTTCTGTTTTACCTTCTATTTTATCTATAATTGCAGCTACTTGGGCTTCTGCTCTGATGTCATTTCTTCATCTGTCCTACAGTGTGCATCCTACCACTTGTCTCAGGCATGTCATCTCCATCACCTCTATCTTCCTCAACTACTTTGCCTTCACTGCCCAGGTTTCCATACTATACAGTGGTACTGTTCACTCCACTGTTTTATATAACTTACTTTTCAGCTTCTTTGTAATTTTTCTGTCATACACTAAACATGACACGCTGTGCCAGTTGCTAGCTTTGGCCTCCTCATTCAGACTTCCCTTCTTCTCAACCACCCCTTCCAGGTGTTTGAAGCTTTTAACCTGTTCCACTATTTTCCCTTCTAAATCATTTCTCAGCTTCTTATGACCCCCCCGGCTATTTTATGCCATTACAACTGACTTATCTGTACCTAGATTCTTTCTGTGTGCCTTTAGGTTTGCATTCCATTTCCCTGTCCTTTACTGAAGTTCTTGTTCAGAGTCTGCCTGTAATGGCACATCATCTGCTTGCAGCAACTTTGATGATCTGTCCCCTCTAACCTGTTTAATAATAAAGTGCATGACCAGTACAAACAGTAGTGGGCTCAGAGCTGAACCCTAATGGTGGGTAGATTTAGTACTAATATGCGTACTGACATCTAATTTGTGAGACAGATTTCTCTCCAGTTGTAATAAGTAGTTGCACCAATACCTTTCAGCTGTACCATATTGTAAGGAATGTTCCTCATTTTGAGCCTTAAAAATCTATATTCAAAAAGACCTTTCACACACAGTAATTGTTAAGATTTTTTAAACATATATCCATATTAATAATATTGAATCATATTATTTCCTCCAGTGAACTAAAAGATGTTTTAGTAAGTATGAAGAAACAGTTATTAAGCACGCTAGTTGTGGTTGTTAGCAAGTGTTCCACATTTTGCCCATTTTCCTGTGCTGTGAGAGGTAGTGTTTCACAGTTTGGAAACAGATGGTTTAGGACTATTTTAGCACCTCTCACATGTGGACTAATTGTGTGGTAATCACAAATGTTTGTCAGGAATGTTTTTCATAAGGACTAATGCTGAAGTAGCCTAAGCTAGATGGGCTATATCTTGCACAGCATGTAACAGCCAGCCAGCTTCCAAAGCTTTGAGGGCACCTTTCATGTGCCCAAACCATTGGTCAGCTTGAGCTGAGCTGAGCTGACAAAAAGACAGGTCTGGACACCAAACCCTTCAGAACTTTCACATCAACTGAGAAAGGGAAGTTAAAGCCCTGAGAAAAGACTTCTTATAGGTTCATAGGTTGGTACTAGGCTATCGGCCCTAGGGCCTATACAAGCCTAGCCATAACAATTCCCTGGCTATCCTGGACCCCTGTCTAGCAGGGCGACTGATGTGATCCCGGTGGTGAATTTCCTTTCTCCCATCCAATCATCAAGGTTCCTTTTGAAGAGGGCCAAAGAGGCGCTCTGCTTGACATGTATTGGCAGTCTATTCCAGAGTCTGGGGAGTCTCTGGGTCAGGAACCTATCCCTCCAGCATGTTTTGTTTATTGTGATGACAAGGTTTAGATCCCTGGAGCGTGTGGCTCGGAGGGATTGGGATTCCTTTAAGTGTAGCATGTCCAACAGCTCGGGGTTTGACATGGCCTTGTATGTTAAGCAGAGATCGCCTCGGAGTAGACAATATGTGACAGAGTATAGCTGGAGTTTTTTAAGGCAGTCAGCATAGGGCATCTGCTTTAGGCCTGTGATTCTTTTAGTGAGGTATTTCTGTGGCCTTTCCAGTTGTTGCAGATGTCTTGAGAGGTACATACCAAATGGGGCATTATATTATGTAATGGGTCTAATGAGGAATGAATACAGTGGGACAATGACCTCCTTTTTTCTTGATCAAAAGCCCTTAGTGATGAGGTGTGCCACATAGAAGGATTTCCTGACTGTTGTGGCAATGTGGTTATTGAAGGTGAGACCACTGTCCACCTGTGTCCCTAAGTCTCTTATCACACTTTTGGTGTTTAGCGTACTGCCACCTATGTGGTAATTCATGGGTACATGTTTTTCCCAAAGGGGATAACTATACATTTCTTGGCATTGAGCTTGAGCCCATGGCTCTGGCACCAAGCATCTGTTTTTGTAAGGCCCTTTTGTAGGGTATCCACATCATTTGGGGATTCAGGAATGGCTCCCAGTTTGCAGTCATCTGTGAAGTTTGTTAGCCAGAGTCCCTTAGTGCTGGCCTGCACTTCAGAGAAGTCGATGCCAAACAAGAGCAGTCCCAGGACTGAACCCTGAGGTACTCCACTTGTCACTTGTCTGGAGCTGGATTTTGAGTTGGCTACTTTTCCATTATGGGTTCTGTCAATAAGCCAGTTGGCAACCCATCGAGTGACATAGGGATTAATCCCAGCTTAGTAACTTTATTTATGATTCCAAAATGGGGGATGGTGTCGAAGGCCTTGTCGAGGTCAAGATAAGTTGTGTGGACTGCCTTACCCTCATTCACAGCTCTGGAGACTGATTCGAAGAAGTCAATCAGGTTCAGAAGACAAGATCAGCTCTTCACGAATGCAAACTGTGTGGGGTCCAGTGTTTTAAGGTTGCCAATGTCTTTGTTTATAAGTTCCATGATAATACATTCCATGGCCTTGCAGATCAGGCTCTTCAGACTGATGGGGTGGTAGTTCCCGAGATCAAAGGTGGATCCACCCTTGTGGAGTGGGATAACTGTAACTGTGCGCCATTCAGTGGGCACAAAGCCTGAGGTGAGGGTATGATTAAACATGACACTTAGGTGAGGTGCCAGTTCATTTTGTAGTTCATGCAGTACACAGCCCGGGATGTCATCTGGTCCCATGGATGCTGTATTCTTAGCTTTGGAGAGTGCGTTTTTTTACCCATGTGGCCGTTATTACCAGAATTTGGCAGTCTTCCGGTACTGAGATGGGCCATTTAGGGGGTGAGAGGGGGTGAAGTTGGCGCTGAATCGTTCTGCCAGGATATTGGCAATATCCTTAGGATCAATATATTTAATGCCATTCTGTTATAGCTCAGAGCAGATCTGAGCATTGCCATTTAGATTCTTGACATAGTTATAGAATGCCTTGTGGATGTCTTTGGAATCTTTGGCAATTTTATTTTCGTAACTAGCTTTGGAGGATTTTATGAGGGATCTCAGCTTCTTACTGAGGCTGGTAAGGGAGTTTTTTGCATCCTGGGATTTTCCTCTTTTCTGCAACAGTTTGTTCTTTTTGTTGTAAAGTTTGTTTATGGCAGGGGACCACCAGATTGGGTTCCTTTTTTTGGAGGAGAGCATCTTGGTTCTATTTGGGATGGCATGATTCATGCATGAGTGGATGTGCTCGTACAGTGTCTTAGTGTAGGACTCAGCAGTCAAACTTTCAGTTCCTGTCTGCATGGGTGTCATGAAGTTTGTAACTTCTGACTTGAGTAGCATGAAGTTGGCTTTGGAGAAGTTTTTATGGAGGGTTCCTTACTGGGGGATGGGGGTGGGATGTGGTAGGAATATAACAATGAAAAGTCCACATCCTGGCATAAAAATAAATTAAGGGGTTGATGGGAAAGGTTCTTACAACTATGATCATTGGAACATCTACTGTAATAGTAAGTTTACTTACCCAATATGTACTATGTTCTTCACATTGATTACTGCCACAGTTGCCTAAGCTATATGGGTAGGTTACCACAGCTTAAACTGACTAAGAGGAGGAAGGATGAGGGTCCAGGAGTCCTTGGAGAATTGTGACTATTAGCTGTGGCTGTACCAGTGTGTTTTCTAGTGCTTAATTTATGATGTGTCCTAGTCTTAATGGGTCTTAGAGGCTTGAGTAAGGACTTTTTCACAGTCTCAGAGTAATATAATATAAAGTGGGCTTGTTTGGAATGCTGTGTTTGTGTGTGTTGCTCACAGGAAGTGTTTTATTGTTGAGAAGGCCTACAGTTTATTTAGTACTTTCAAGGCTTTCATAAACCTGGAGAGGAATCTAGTTTATAATACTTCGTAAAAGTATGCACAGAGAAAAACGTTGCTTCTTCTAGAATACTACTATCATCCAACTCTTTCCAAAAAGCCACAGATAAAGCCAAGGCTCTGGTTGAATGATTCTTGACCCTGACTGGAATTGTTTTGCTGTGTAGGG
This sequence comes from Protopterus annectens, assembly GCF_019279795.1. Lineage (NCBI taxonomy): Eukaryota > Metazoa > Chordata > Ceratodontiformes > Protopteridae > Protopterus > Protopterus annectens. The sequence goes on along the minus strand of NC_056737.1, from coordinate 180,626,666 downwards.
TATAACAAAAAGTAGTAGCATGAGACATCCATTTTAAAATAGATATTTGACACAGGTTATCTTTTTTTTTTTTTTTTGCCTTCACGAGAAATGAACAACTGATCAGAAGTTATGAAATATTTTGTTCTGTCAACATAGTATCTGACTTGTCTGTGGACATCCAAGGTATGAAGTATCCTTTCTCCCAAATTGCAGGTTCTGGAAAGAGGACTAGGAGATGGATAGCCTGGCTTAAGGTAAACTGTAATTTTAAGGAATTATTTGAAAAAAAAGTTATGTTGAAAAAGGAATGTATAACAGTAAAAATTGCATGTTTAAATGTAACACCTGTAAATATAGTTGATTTATAAATGAGTGTTCAAATATAAAGTTTTGTTAATTCGTTGTACTTTTAACTAGAAAGTTTTATGCAAATTTTTTATGTGAATATGTTTTAAATCTGGAAGATTTTTAAATTTGGTATCGTGATTGATTATGTAATTAAGTAAAAGTATAAGTAGAACTAAGTGACTGTTTTAAATAGCCTTGAAGAAGTTCATAAAATGCTTGGAAGAAAGTGCTTAGCTTTGCAAAACTGATTCTTTTACTGTGTTCTTTTGAAGAAAAGTGCAGCTGAACAGCTATCAGACTCTGGTACTCAGACTTAAAAGAAATATTACCGTGATTCAGCATTGTGGTATTACAACAATCGCTTTCATAGATTTATTTTTTTTTTTTTACAGCTAGTGACAAACTTATTTCAAATTATGTCAACAAGGACCATAGCAGATAAATGCAGCCATACTTGAAAAAATGTATGCGTAAAAAGAAGCACTTACAAGCAGAGCTTTACTTTTCCTTGACAATAACTCTCAGATACAGCTGTTGCACATTCCGAAGTTGCTGGTCTGTGTATTTTTCTGTAGTGCAATGGTTCTCTCTTATCTACACTCTTAGATCATGTAAATTTACCTGACTGGGAACATGATTATGCTAAGTAGGACTCAACTCATTACTGATGTTCTTCATGTTTCACTGTTGCAGTCATTACATTTGGTTATCCTGCTGGCAGGTTGCCCTCAGTTGGCCTGAATTCCAAAGTCTTGGGTCCTGCGTCAGTTGCTGTCGCCTATTCCCTGACATCAAGTCGTCAGGGGAATAAAAGATGCAGCCAACATCATTTTATTTAGTCTTTCTTGCCGCACAGTGCCCGAAGCAGAAGCAGTTCGCAAGTCACTTGAACACCTACATTTATGGTAAGTGTACACAACTGTACTTTCCTGAATTGCCCAATAGACATGATGAGAAAACATACTATGCATTGCATTCATTTGTCCTGAATGCTATGCACATGCCTGGGTCTTTGTGGGCAGCTCCGCAGATGTGCAATCCATGCCATCCTCTGGGGGATCTGTAATTCCACAAATAACCTTATGTAAATTGAGTTGTTGCAGTGACTGCTTTCCTGGCAGTATACACAGTGATACAGGGCTGTCACATTTCTCATCTTAACGCTCTTATATCCTACCATCTGTCACACAAATAAGGTGCCTATTGGTACCCATTGCTGAATGGCAGAGAACTGTTTAGGCTCAAAGTTTCTATAATTTTCCCTGTGATTTTGACAAATTAGACATTGTGGCTAGAGAAGGAGAGGGTAGTGCTTCTTTTAGAACACAGAGATGGCATATGGAGGAGACAAAAATCTTTCTTCACCTCCCCCGTAAGGATTATCACCAGATGCTCCTGCAGGAGGACTATGAAGCATTTCCGCATAAGACTGAAGTCTGGATTAGTTTAGCCCAGTCTGTCACCCATGCTACTGACATCCCATGTGGGGAAAAGTGGTGCCACTATTATAATGTCATGAGGTGATGACATCCTAACCTCTTAGTCTGACAGGAGGCTGACGTTAGATGGGAGACACCACCTGTGTATTTGTAAACATAATTTATGCTAGCTACACATATAACTTGGCAGTAAGTGCCATCTACAGATCTTGCACAATTCTGCTTTTTTCTCCATAGCCCCTGTTGCAACTGCAGAGAATAGACAGGTGCACAGGAGGAGATTGAAATGCCTAAGAGAGCACCACTGTGGTTATACTTGCTTCACAATGCACAAGTCTTAATATTAAAGGTAGTGTAGATGCAGTTTCTTACAGCATAGCTTTTAAACATCTCTGCTACTTCTGTGATAATATCCATAGTTTAAAGGTTGCACTTGGTTGTTGCATATTATAAATATTTCATATAACTGGATAAGTGACTAAAGACATTGTGGTTGTGCCTCACATTGTGATAATGGCTGTGGATTCAAGTCTTCCTTCCCCCATGTACATTCTGATATATATATTTTTAACCAGCTGTTTCATTATAGTAAGTTCAAGATAAGAAGTAAAAAACAGATATGAGCTGCATATTTTATTCATCTGCTTCCCAGACACTTTATATTAATATATTTGTTTCCCTCCATCCCTTATAGTAACTGTGAGGAGAATAAATATCTATCTGACCAGCATTTTTTGGTATATGTACATTTGTTTCAAACATCCTATTGCTGTGTGTTGAACTACATACCCCTTTTGGGCTGTCCAAGTGGAACAACACATTAATGCTTTGTCTTTCAGAATGCATGTAATGATGACTATTGGTTCAAGTCCCCCCTCTCACTTTTGCATGCTAACTGCCTTGGCAAATTGAGAAGTGTATTTATTCTTTATGTAGTGTCTTACTTTTAAGTATATCATTGTAAAAATATATATCAGCTTCATTTTTTCATTGTGTGTGTACCTCTCTCCCCCACCCTCTTTTTACTATCCTTTCTATTACATATATTTATTTTGTTTCTGTCCATTTGTGTTATTATTATATGCAGCAACACAATGACCTAAACCCATCCCTTAGGAAAGGCCTGTTTGTCACTCAGAGGGGAAGCAATGCATGGCTGCTGTTGCCACCATCACCACTAGAAGCACTTACATATGGGTCCTAGCCTATCACAGCCACCTCCAAACCTCCTGCCCAACCTGCACCACTTACTACAGGTAGCCCTGCAACAGATGCTGTACCAGTAGAGGTGACACCTTTGTCACGCAACAGGAGCTGAAGACATTTTTAGGGGGATACTCGACAGGAGGGTAGACTATATCAGCAAACAGGTTGGAGGGGTCAGAGCAACAAAGCTGCTGTATGCATGATGTGGCAGTACAGGCAGACTCTGATCTGAACTTCAGCAAAGGATAGGAGAATGGAATGCAAATCTGAAGCCAAATGGGATGAAACTAAGCACAGATAAGACAGTGGTAATGGCAGCAGATTGGGGAAATCAGATGAAGCTGAGAATAGAGATAGATGGGAAGATAGTGGAACTGGTAAACAGCTTCAAGTATCTGGGAGGGGTGGTTGAGGAGAAGGGTAGTCTGAATGAAGAGGTCAAAGCTAGAATCAGAGGGGCTGCAGCCAACTGGTATAGAGTATCAGGTGTAGTATATGACAGAAGAATGCCAAAGAAGCTGAAAAGTAAGGTGTACAAGACAGTGGTGCGACCAGTACTACTGTATGATACAGAAACCTGGGCAGTAAAGGCCGAACAGTTGAAGAAGCTAGAGGTGATGGAAATGAAGTGCCTGAGAAAGGTGGTAGGATGCACACTGTGGGACAGATGAAGAAATGAGAACATAAGAGCAGAAGCCAAAGTAGCTCCAATTGCAGAAAAGATCAAAGAAAACAGATTACAATGGCATGGGCACATGTGTAGAAAAGCAGAAGACAATCTGGTGAGGGAGATTTGGGACAGACAGGAAGAAGGTAAGAGGAAGCGAGGGTGTCCAGCAAAGAGGTGGATGGATTGTATGAAAGAAGATCTGTGACAGTCAGGCATGAGTGTTGAAGAAGGCAGGAGAGTGGCACTGAATCGAGAGAGTTGGCGACAGTTAATACGATACCCCAACCCCATGTAAATGGGAAAAAGGGGATGATGATGATGATGATGACTCGACAGGAGGGTAGATGCCCAAACTGGCTACATAGACAACCTCCTCCAGAGACTCATTGAGTCACATCCCTGTCCAACATTGCCTCCACCATCTGAGATGGGGACCAGTGGTGACAGTACCCAGGGTGATGACCAAGATCCTACCAGGTGATAGTGGGCAATCAGTGCTACTGTGGAACCACTTTCTATCCCCCATCCTGGTGTTCACCTACCTTTTTGTGTCTATACCCACCCCTGTTTAACAATTCCACCCTCACTATTGTCATCCCTCTGTTTATCTGAAGTCTCCTTCACCATTTTTCTCCCCCTCCCACATTGTGAAACTACACCCCCTTTCAGTCTTGTGTGTCTTCCTCTGCTACTTACCCTATCCCTGTTAATGTCACTTACTTCCTTCCCCAATGTATCTTCTCTTCATGCATGAGCACCTGTCCCACAAAAAAAAAAAATCCCACCTCCCCACTTCCACCCTGCTCATTTCTTATTTTTTTACCTTATGTTCTACCCTCTGCTTGCTTCCCCTGTTCAGCTTTTTTCCTATACTCCCATTTTCACCCTTTAATCAGGTCAAAAATTAATAAATACACCTCACTCATGACCAGTAAAGGTTTCAAAATCACTTTTCCTTCTTGCTACTACTATGTCACTATGCCTGGGGCACCCATGTACAGCTAAAGAGCACTGCTGCTGCTCCTCTTATAACAAGATGTTAGGCTGCCACATTTCATGCCTCCAACTATTATATATAACCATAATCATGCACTACTTATATTGGTCTTTTCTGCCACTGGTTGTGCAACTGAGCTGAGTATGTTTATGTGAAAACAGGTGTGACAGTGTATTGGGAAGCATTTCTCTTTGCAAACTATTACACTACCAACTATGGCTTTAGAAAAGAACTTTAGATCCCAGAGGCGGTGTCCTGAAGAATCAAAACATGACCTCCACCTCTTCCTCCAGCATTATTGACCAAGGCACCTTGATAAGCATTTACAAGGGTCACAGTATAAAGCAGGGGCCTACAGCAGCCTGGCACAAGTGATGTAGACATAAATCATAATGGTGAGCAATGCTGTCACCATTCCAGTAATCTAAAACATAGACATCCTGACCTCCGAGGCTGATGGGAGGTCAAGGTGAAGGAGCAGCCATCAGCTATGTACTCTAAGTATGCCATGGCTTAAACCTCCTCATGCAAACTGTCATTGTCTGCCACTTGATCTCTATTTGGACACTCATTTATTTCTCCACAGTCTCTGAACAGATTGAAGAAAATGTACAGCTGCACAAAATGAGACATAAGCACCCCAGAGATCACAGGGTGAGAATACCTGTTACAGGTACTGTAGGTTTTAACAAACAAGTTAGTTGTCTTACCATTACTGAGAATGGGTATTTGTTTCTCCCAGGGTTGCCACATTATCTAATGTACAGAGTTGTACTTAATTGTTACATATGTATGAGTTGCCAGCAGTGTCAAAGACCATACAGAAATTATAACCATTCAAACAAGTTATATTGTAAACTGTCAGGTTGTTCCTACAATGTAAAGTTGGTTAAAATGCTATGCTAATAGTTTACTGCAAGTGTAACAGGCATGTTAGGGGAATATAACTGCCTACATAGGCAGTGTTCAGCTTAAAGAGATGGTGTTGTACCTTGCTATATGCAGTATTGGCACTTAGGTGATATTCACTATTGAATGACGGCATACCTCTCAATGTTTTAGGGCAAGAAATCTGGACAAAGCCTAAAATAATAGGGGGACAAAGGTAAAAAAATAGGGACAGATTTTACATATTGCTCTTGTAAACTTAGAAAGTTGCTAGAATAACAGGATTGTGTTACATATTGTGAGTGATATGAAGTCTGAAACTCAAATGTATGTCGTTATTTAGTGACTTCAGTCCTCAGTGATTTGCCAGTAAACTACAAGTTTTAAGAGGGAAAGACCAAAAATATGAGGCAAAAATGTGAACATTCTGCAAAAATGTGGACAATTGAGAGGTATGAATGAGAGTCGTGCAGTGCTCATAACATAGATGTCAATGGTTGCAAGCTTCCATGTACTACTACATGAAACTCAACATGTTGAAGCACTGCTGTACTACTATAACGTTGGCAGTGGGGAATTGGTTATAGCTATTTCTTTCAGTCTTCAAGTGCGTGACACACAATGTTAGTGTGTGTTTACTTACAGGTTTCTCTGATTCATGATGTAGCGCCGCATATAAAACCAGTGCTTTGGAGGTTGCTGTGACATCCCTCCTCTGGGCCAGTAATCAAGGAGCCTCAATCCTCATCACTGACACTGGTGAGGGATGTTCACTTAGAGCACAAATAGATACACACAGTATTTCCAGATGCAGCTCTCTGCACCAAGCACAATTTCCCTTAAGAGCAATCAGAGAACACACTCCCATCCTAAGGCTGGGATTCCCTCTCTCTGACCAGGCCCCAAATAAGACTCCACACTGACCAGGCTGCAGAGTTGAGTCCTCAGTTGAGTATTCCAAGCCAAGTCCTCTACCACCCTCTCTGTGAAGCCAACGCTCTATGTCCCTGCTCCAAGTAGCTGACACACACACTCTCTGATATTTGATTTTCACACACACACACACACACACACACACACACACACACACACACACACACACACACACACACACACACACACACACACACACCTGCAAAAGGCTGTCACAGATTCATCAACTATGCGTTCCTGTCCAGACTATAAGGTAGGTACTGCCACCAGAACACTCCAAAGCCAGCTACTCTAAGGCTCTTACCAGGGTATCCAATTATACGTAGTAAAATTAACACAAATAGCAGTGTTTGACCAATGCAGCAAGGCTTTCAAGAGTGGCCACAGTGTCAGCAAATAAATATAAGTGCTTTCACAGGTTAAAATATTCTCTAAAAGACCAGCCACAATGAAAGGTTTAAATATATTTAATAATAAATAATAATAGAACACGAAAATACTAAATATTTATTTACAATAAACACCAGAGTTTCAATCACAGGAAATATTAAATATAACGCAGATGGATAGATTCACACAGATACAGAAAAACAGTACTTAACTAATCTCACTATGTTTTTCTGACAGATCTAAAGAATTACTGTTCCCTGGTTACTTACTAAAGCAAGGCAAGATGAAGTGGGTAAGTGATCCTTCTTTGTCAGGTTTCAAAAGCAGACTGCCCTGAGACTTCTGTCTCATCTAGTATTAAAACATCATTTCAGTGCTGGATTACAGAATGACATCACATACATCTACTCTACTCATCTGACTCTGGCTTCCACACTACCCCCTTTACTAGAAACTGAACCAGAATCTAGCACATATGTGTCATAATACTTATACATAGAGTTTTGCTAAGATGTGTTTTAGCAACTGGAAGTTATAAAATCATTTCAAAAACTTCCACCCTTCCAGGTTAGCAATTAGTTCATCCCTAAGGACAATACAGTAGAATTCCTAGTCCTGGTTTTCACAGACATTTTGTCTCTGCTGCAGTCAGAACGGTAAGATACAATTTTTATTGCCTAAACCAGGTAACGTAATTTCAGACTATTTTTCAAAGTTAGCTGGACTGAGACTAACCTCTTTTCTTCCAGTATCCACTGTTACAATATATTCATTTCAACAGTTACAATAGAGTCTGACATACAGGTGTATTTTTTTCGGTCTAGTAAGACCCACTGTTGGTACATTTTTAATACAAGCAGCTTTACAAATACATTTTCAACACAAACACCTGTACAAATCAATTTGATATACAAATGACATATAATTATTTACAAAACTCAATCTAGCTATGCTGGCATATGTTACAGATCCACTGCTATACTTCTCCTGCCATAACTGGCAATACCTCACATCATCACAGTTATAATGGATGAAGGTTGTGGGTTCAAGTCCCTTAAATGCTACAGATGGTTGCCTCTTTGATTCTGGAAGTGCTTCCCTACATGTTTCTCTCAGGCTCTTAATTTTGGTCTACATGTAAAGTCAGTGCCTTGTATGTTAGAGGAGATGACAGCTGTAGGTTCATATCCCCTAAAGGTTGTACATTTTTGCTTCTTTTATTCCGCAAGTGTTTGACACACACCGCTCTTTTGTATTTCACTGTAGGTGTTTCACAGGCTCCTGATATAGTGTAGCATGTAAAATAAGTGCCTTTAAAGTTGCAGGTGATGAAGGTTATGAGTTCAAGTCCTATAAGTGTTGGTTATTGGCACATAATTTTGTGGTTGTTTCATGACTTTGGTATTGTAGTAAAGGTGAAGTAGTCAAACTCAGATGTATCTTTTACCTTCATTTCTTCACTACATTTGTACTTTTATCTCCCCAGTTTCTTTCTTTCTTTCTTTCTTGATGTCCTATTTATTATATACATTTATTTGTTTTTTTTCCCCAAAATTTCTTTTAAATTTATATGCAGCAGCATCCAGACCAGCACACCTACCCCATCAAGACCCATCACTCCACCACCAGTGGCTACAACACCACTGTCAGCAACACCACAGGCAACAGTGTACTTAGCTGCCACTGCACCTCCACCCCCACAGAAGCACCATAAATGGATGCTGTCAGTGGTCCTGTTCAGGAAGCTGCAGTAACACCTGCAACAATCAACAGCAGTGGATGTGACAGGCACATCACTCAGTGGCAGCTGGAGGACATTGTGAAGGCCAGCTTCAGATCATTCTCTTGCATCCCGTGGAGTCACATCCCTCCCCTGCCCCATAGTTAACATCATTGTCCAGGCCCAGTGATGAGGGAAGCCATGGTAGATGAAAAATTAAATGCAGATGTTTGTGCTGCTGTTGTTGCTGAAACCAAAGTTTGATTAATGCACTGAACTTTGCAGACTATTAATCTTTTTAGCACTATATATTATATTTAGAACAAACGTGTTTTTACATGTACCAAATTTAACAAAGAATTAGATTTTACATCATACGCTTTTAATGTCTTTTCTATACATTTTTTATGAAAGCAGTCTTTGGAATTTGCAATTTGTTGGGAATTTTTAAAGTTAGTACTTTGGTATTTTTTGATGTCATACAGCTTGTTTATTGTATTTTGTTTTAAGGTGAATAATCTTAAACTTTTATGGAGTTTTCTTTTGTTTGATAATGCTTTTGCATGAAATCAGTTTTTGATACTCTCTGCACCTGTTTTTTATTTGTTTTTTTAAGCTTATTTTGTAATACATTCAATTAAATGCCATTTTTTTTGCTTTTTAGCTAAGAGCAGTTTAACCGTTTAATGTATACATGCTAACAAACAAAAATGTACATGCATCTAAGTAACTATATTTTTACATATATTTTAGCAAACAAAAGTGTACATGCATTGTTATATTTTACTACATGTAGATTTTAATAAACAAAAGTGTATATGCACTGTTAGTGTATATGCACTGTTACAAATGTCTAAATATATATATCTAACAGTGGAGACTAAAATCTCACTGGGTCATGGCTGGCAAGGAGTGCAGCTGTGCACCCTGTCTTATCCCCCATCTTAGTCTTCCCCCCTTTTGTGTCTAAGCCCACCCCTGTTTGTTGCCCAATACCCCCCCATCAGAGTTGTCTTTCCTCAGTATGTCTGATGCTTCCTTCTTCCATTGTCTTCCCCATCCCTGACTGTGTAAACATCTTCCTTATCAGTCTTGTCTGTCTTCAGTGTTTGTGTGCCCCTGCTAACCCTAACCCTCTTACCTTCCTTTTACTTCCATTCCCTTGCTACCTTCCCTCAACATATCTACTCTTCATATTTATATTTCAATGGGCTGACCCAAAAAAAACCCTTTTCCCCTTCTACATCCTGCACATTCCTTAATTCCTTACCTAATGTTTACCCTCTGTTTCCTTCCTCATTTCATCACTTTCCTACATCTCTATATCCAACTTTTATTTTTTTAAACAAGAAACATCTTTATTAAAGTATCACACATGACATAGGCAATCATACATTTATATAAATGAAAACAAACCATATTGACATAATTTTAGCTTCCAACATTATACATTACTTATACTATATACTTATACTAATAATAAGCCACTGTCAGTCAGACATTACATAACTCATTCAAATATTGCCTTTTTTTAAACTGCATTCCTCTTCTGTATGTATTGTTCCCACAATTCCCATTTTTTCCTATGTAATTTGCTCCTACCCTTTTTTAAAGATCTCAATTCCATTTGTTTTATCTCTGTTACTACATTCACTACTTCCAATATAATTGGTTTAGACTTTGATTTCCATTTTCTAGTAATTGCTTTTTTTGGCAGCCACCATAATTAGATTCAACAAGGCCTTACTATGTCTAGGCAATTCCAATTCTGTATCATAGCCCAAAAAATAATTTCCCTAGTTGCTATACCCAACCTTTAATTTGGTCATAAAAGATCAGCACACAAGCCCCATGGCCCTTTAAGGCTGCCACATAACTTATCCTTCTTTTTGCTACAGCACACATGGGATCTCACTGGTGCTCATACTTCCCTGCAGCCACATCGTGCAGCTTCCACTCTTCCTGCAGTCCATGCTGCTGCTGCAGCAACAGGCATATTAAATGAGGTATTGTTTATGCACTCTTACCTAGCTGCGTTCATTGTTAATAAGTATAGGGGCTCACTGTACAGACACAGTAAACAGAAAAGGGTTGGCTGTGATCATGTCTGCACTGTTTTGGAATCCCAGGGATAATGCTTGTGAAGGTTAACTTACTCAGAAAAATGTACATGGAGGCCTGCTACATCCTTGCATATGTGTGTGTGTGTGTGTGTGTGTGTGTGTGTGTGTGTGTGTGTGTGTGTGTGTGTGTGTGTGTGTGTGTGGTTTAGCAGGATCCAAATGTGTAAGTTTAATAGGAACAGAGTGTACAGATGCACATATACAGGAGTGTTAGCATGTACAGCTCTCAGTCTGTGTTTTAAGAGTTGGGAGGCTAACTGTGGAAGCATAACAAGAAATGAAAGTAACTGAGTGTCTAAGTACTAAACGTGAAACTGACAAGGCAGGAGAGTATGTGGAATTCAAACTGGTGAGTTCAACATCAACTGATTATAAAAATGTTAGAGTGGCTGATTGTGAAAATCTTCAGCTAGTCGGGTACATTATTGATACATTTACAAGTAATAACTTTGTGTGACCCCTTGTAAATGTTGCCTATAAGCCACAGAGCTGTGTTTGAATGTAAGGCTAACTACAGTTACTGGAATATTTCAGACAAATATATTTTGTTTTGCTTTGTTTGCAGATCTGGTGAGTCAGATCCTGCTTTGACCTAAGGGCATCCTGAAACAAATCATAAGAAAATAGTCTGTGAAACAACTCAAGCCAGCTTTTGTGCCTTTACCTTTAAAGGTAACATAATGTTTGTATAATTCAGGCTACTGACATAACATGCTCTTCACTACTTTAATGACACCTCTCTTCTTACTCAATGAAACTACCAAAAATGAGGTAATTTCTGAAATGTAGGCACATTATATTTTGTAATAGCAAGGAGAGGGGCTCCCAGTGGGTAACTTTGTGCAATATCAGACTGATATTTATGGGGATTCTGATTCATAAGAGCAAATCTAAACACCGATCCACAACTTTCAGCTTCATAAACTACATTTACATAATTTATTTACAGTAATGCACAACACTCACATAGATCCACATTAAAAGCCCAGGGTTTGACTTCAGAGGTGTTTCTACAAAGTTTCATATGTTCCATTAAGTACTGTCCCTAGTAAAAGTATACTGGGGACTCTATATTTATGAATTTGTTTCTTAATGATATGTAGGATATAGGTCAGGTTTTGAGATGAATTCCTCTGAAGAACATATTTGCACACCAGTGCATGCAAGTAACTACTTTACTTCATTTTTCGGTGAGTCCTTATTCCTATAAAAATGTATGAAAAGAAACATCAGCTGCTTCATTTCTGTGTGTGAATAATCTCTGGTTTGTTTGTGTCCACCCTGGATGATGCTGGGGTGCTCAGGCGGCTTCACATTGTGGCCCCTCATGGTATGGGATGCTGGAATTGCCCAGCTTATTAGTATCATGTTCTACAAAAAAAAGTCAGGTTGACAGCTGACAACAATGCATATTTGGAGATGGGTTTATGATATATCAATGTCAATACAGAACAATGCAACAGTATTTAGCAGTGAAAAAAATTCTAGGTTATTTTTGTTAAGGTAAGACTAAGTGCTTTTAGGATATCCAGCTTTCCTTTCCATAAGAGCCAAAACTCATCTAAGAATTATTTCCACATCTCCATCTTGGACAAATAAATGTTAGATGTATCATTTCTTATGAATACATTTTCAACATATCCCACATACAAATCTGCATAAACATGGATGAGTCACCCCATTGCTGTACCCTTAAATTGATTCTCAAAACAGAACAAATAAATTTTCAAAACCATCCAGTAATGTTATGAGAAAACTAATAAACTCCATAGAATATAACCCATTGTAATCCAATAACGTATAATTACAGTGATCGCCAATTCATGAAATATAGCTGTATACAAACTTTCTATATTAAGTGTGCATAAGTACGTAGAAATGGTAATGTGAATATTATCCATCACTTCAATAAATTCTGCAGTGTCCCTTATCCTGGATATATACCAGTCAGGGAATCAAAGTGAATATAAGGGATATCTCCCATAAAACATAATAATGATCTTATCTGATGAAATTCTGATAAGAGCGGAACTACTCATCTCTTGTTTTAACTTAATAAATACCTGCTTGAATCCGATTTTCTTATTTTTAATAAGAATGCAAAGTGATCTTTGAGACTACTCTTACGTAAGAATTTTTGGCAACAGTCTACTGTCACAATAGATCAAAGACACATTTCATCAGCAACACAAATCACTGAATTACATTTCATAGAAAATTTTTTGTTCATTAAGTGAATTAAATATACTAACTGCAGAGTCACACCCTGAAAAAGAGAAAACTTTTCACACACTGAATCACTGCAGGTGCACAAACACTAACTTCTAGAGATGAGAGTATAACATAACAGTGGGCATTAGCAAGGTCCATAATCTGATCAGTGCTATTTTGCCCTGTAATTCCTATGATACAGAACCATACCTTCAGTGATTTTCTATAGCCTTACACAATGTTCAATGAGAAGCAAGTGGAAAGTCATCAAGGCAATCATGCAGTAATCACACAGTCATCACATACTAGAATTCTGACATACCATACTGCAGTGTAGATATGTAGACAGATAGTGAGATAAAGAAGCAAAGAGCCTCCCTGAATTAATTTACAAGGAAGACTTCTTAGAAATAATGTAGTTTTTCAACAAAACTTTTTGATTACAAGCTGGCATTGCAGTTTTCCGAAACAAGCATTGATTAACCAGTTTAATAATGCCTTATCCAGTGTGGTCTGGAAATGAGTGTGTGTGTGTGTGTGTGTGTGTGTGTGTGTGTGTGTGTGTGTGTCTATTTTTTTTTTGGGGGGGGTTACAGTAATATAACCTGTATGTTTTTATCACTATAGGATTATAGGACCTAATAAAGGTAAATACTAATAACTACATGAATTGGTATGAAACTGGCTTTACTTAAAATACGTATAGCCCCACATTAACTGCTTCTGCTTTAATAGTATAATTAAGATTCCTTTTACTTTACATATAGGTACAAATTAATGACAGAAGCCCCCCCCCAAAAAAAAAATGCTATTCCAGAACTTCAGCAATTTAAATTCTTGCTGTTCTTTCTACCACTCTTCTATAGACTTTTCTGTCTAAAAACATTTACTTTAAACAAAAATGAAAAAAAAGTTGTATTGCAGCACTCAACTTCTTTCTTCAAAAATTCTAGACAAAGACAAAAATAATGGGATCACAAAGGCTCAAAGTTATGGACAAGTTTTAAATATAATTGTAAGTTAATCAACATATGTTTTCTGAAAAACAAAAATCATGAAACTCTAATATCTGGTATTATTAATGACTGACTGTGCTTCTCAGTAATTTATCAGAAAAGCAAAACATTTTATGAGGGAAAGAGTGGAGATTTGAGGCAAAATCAGGGATGTTCTGCAAAATCAAGCACAGTTGGATGGTATGAGTTGTATGTATTAACCCCAAACCACAAGGAAGCACCAAGTAAATAATAAACAATAATTTGGTAACAGAAAATACTTTAATATGTTCTACTAAGTATTTTTGTTGCCAAATTGTCATTTATCATTTATACAGAAAAACTGTCCAAACTTCACAAATCTCAAAATCCATAATGAGACCACAACAACATAAACAGTCTCCTACTACCATTATCCCATGCCTCATATTGTGTATCTGTTGCTGGGGTTGGTATATACTGGTCACCTAGCTGATCTTGTAACCTACTCACCTGTCCACTGAGGTTCCTGTGCCCTTGGTGTCCAATAGTAAATGACTCTTCTCATTTACGTCCACCTTCATGAGATAAAAATGAGATAAAAGTCCCAGACAAATATTACAAACTCATTCAACATAAAGACATTTGTTTGGACAGGAAATGGACTGAAATTACACTTGAGTGTAAGGCAGGCAGACAGCAATTTCCAAGCATGAGTCAAACTAGAGCAAATAGGCACCTAGGAGAAGCTCCATGTATAGCAGCATGACCCAGGACAGCGTAGGCACAATGAGTATACAGAGGAAAATACTTGTAGTGTTATTTAACTTTTTTTAATTAAAGCAAAAAATGTGTGTGTGTGTGTGTGTGTGTGTGTGTGTGTGTGTGTGTGTGTGTGTGTGTGTGTGTGTGTGTGTGTGTATATATATATATATATATATATATATATTTATTTATAGGGTCTATATTACATTGTCGAAAGCCGACGACAATATCGAATCTGATATTGTCGACATGACAATAGCAAACGCTCAGAATCTCGAACGTGTAAATGGAAATCTCCATAAGGGGAGATTTCCATTTACTTCAATGTAGTGTGGTCTCTGAGTTGGAATGTTTAAGTAGCGGGGGGGTGTGGGAGGGGTGCAAGGGGGCTTGCCCCCCTGCCTACACCCTTTAGTTTTTCTTTTCTTTTTTTTTTTACGAACATTCGATGTTTTAATAGTCCAATCATTAAGGGTCGACCATCAGTGATTCAAAATATTAAACCTTTGATGTTCTAATATAGACCCTATATATATATATATATATATATATATATATATATATATATATATATATATATATATATATATATATATATATATATATATATATATTTTTTTTTTTTTAGTGATTATATTCTGCACATAAACTGTGTGGAACATAAAATGTTTTACATCACTGCAGTCTGTAGATAGTAAGTGGCTGACCATGAGACCCTCTGCTGTGGGCCCCAGGCAGCCACTCTGCTATAATCTGCCACTGTATAAAATGTTTGTGTGTGTGTGTGTGTGTGTGTGTGTGTGTGTGTGTGTGTGTGTGTGTGTGTGTGTGTGTGTGTGTGTGTGTGTGTGTGTGTGTCTGTGTGTGTCTGTGTGTCTGTGTGTGTGTGTGTGTGTGAGTGTGTGTGCTTGTATTTTTACTACCTAATATTCTTAATAAGCACCCCAGTTATCAAAGGCTACAATGCTTTTTATAGATTTTGATCTTCCTCAACTCAGAATAAAACAAATGGAAGAGGTGTCTCAGTGTTCATAAAGGACAAGTACACCGCTAGACTGGTCGAACAGCATGACTTGCTTGAGTTTCTCCATGCCCAAATCACCATAGGTGCATCCCCCTATCATATCCTTGCTAGCTACAGATCCCCTAACATGAGTCTGGAAAAACCATAACTCTTACCTAAACTTACTGGAATTAACATTCAACCTAACACCATAATTATGGGTGACTTCAACTACCCCTCCATAAACTGGGAGACTTATACGACCCATAATTCAGTTGCTCAGAGGTTTTTGGACTTTGTCAACACAAACACCCTGGAACAACTAGTTAGCTCCCCAAGTAGAGGTACGAATATCTTAGACCTAGTACTAACAAACATGGGGTGATGCAGCTCCCTCCCATGCATTAACACCTCTTTGGTAAGATCTGACCACATAATGAACTCCTTTATTATTAAAAATAACCTGGAATCCCCATCAAACTCCAGCCATGTTAACAACTTTGCTAAGTCAAAGTCAAAATAAACTTTACTGTCATTCAGACTTCACACAACAGTGCAAACTGAACGAAATTTCATTTCTCTGGACTCAATGTAAAAAACATCACAAGAAGCATTACAACAGACATTACTACATCACAGCAAACCATTATAGACATAACACCCAAAACATTTTATGAATCTAAACAGTACATTATTGCACAGAATTCCAGCATTTATTAATATTGCACAAGAAGGCTAGTTTCGCATTGGTTGGTTTATTGCCCCAGAATATGAGTTGAGACTAGCATTTGAGTTATTGCACAAAAATATAAGTTCTCATCAACATAGATATCTGCTACACCTGATGACCATCATCATGCATGTTATTACTAGAGGTGAGTAGTCTGATGGCCTGTGGAAAGATGCTCTTACTGAATCTGGCGGTTTTGCACCACATAATGTGATAATGCTTGAAAGATGATAGGAAGGAAAATAGTCCATGGGCAGGGTGGGTGAAGTCTCTCACTATTTTAGTGGCTCTGCTGAGACGTCAAGAAAGGTATAGGTTCTGAATAGATGGAAGTGTGGTCCCAATAATTTTCTTGGCCACTTTCACCACCCTTTGGACAGACTTTTGATCTGAAGCAGAGCAGTTTCCATACTATACCGAAAGGCTGTTTGACAAGATGCTTTGTATAGTGCCCCTGTGGAAGGTTGTGAAAGCAGGAGGTGGTAGGTTTGCTTTTCTCATTCTTCACAGAAAATGGAGACACCATTGTGCCCATTTGACAATGGAATATGTACTTATGGACCATGACAAGTCCTCAGTGATATGTACCCCTAAGAACCTGGTGTTTTTTACCCTCTCCACTGTTTCTCTGTGGATTGTGAGTGGAGGATGCACTTCATGGTTCCTTCTGAAGTCAACAATTATATCCTTGGTCTTGTTCACATTCAGTGCCAGGTTGCTGTTGTTGCCCCACACAATCAGTTGATTAACCTCCTTTTAGTAGACTTTTTCATCATCATCATTGCTGATGAGACCCACAACTGTTGTATCATCTACAAGCTTAATTATGGGATTCAGACTGTACCTGGTGATGCACTCATGGGTCAGCAAAGTGAACAGCAAGGGGCTCAAGACACAATGCTGTGGTACCCCAGTGTTCATAATGATGCTATCCGAGGTGTTCTTGCCAACGCATGGGGTCTATCTATACAGAAGTCTAGTATCAAATTGCACAGTGGGTGCTGATACCCAGTTGAACCAATTACTTTATCAGATGCTGGAGAATGACTGTGTTGAAGGCAGAACTGAAGTCTATGAATACCATATGCACATAGCAGTTTTTGTTTTCCAGGTGGGCCAGAGATAAGTGTAATGACAATGAAATAGTGTCTACCATGGAGCGATTAGATCTGTATGCAAATTGGAGTGGATCAAAAGTTTGAGGAAGTCTTGATGTTATATAGTCCTTGACCAGCCTTTCAAAGCACTTCATTACAGTGGAGATGAGTGCTATAGGGTGGTAGTCACTGAGGCTTGATGGTGGAGACTTCTTTGACAATGGTATGATGGTTGTGTTTTTAAAACATTTAGGTACGATGGTCTGACTCAAACAGGTGTTAAATATATCAGTGAGGATGTTTGTCAGTTGATCAGCACAGTCCCTGAGTATCTGCCCCAGAATGTTGTCAGGTCCAGCTGCTTTCCTTGGGTTTGCCCTGCATAAGGTCTTCCGACCTCCGAACATCAGCTGGGATGACAGAGAGCACTTCATCTTCCTGGCTGGTAAAGACTTTTGTTGCTGCAGTGTTGTTCTTTTCCTCAATCTGGCTAAAATATATGTTGAGCTTGTTGAGAAATTCAGTGCTGCCATCGCACTGAGAAGATGAGGGCCTGTAGCCTGTTATGGATTGTATTCTCTGCCACAGATGCCTGGATTCTTTTAGGTCTGTAAAGTGACTCTGAATTTTCTGTCCATAGCACTCTCTCTCACCCCTATTTAGATTCGCTCTAGCTAACATAAGGGCATCCTTATCCCCTGACATAAAGGCAGCATTGCTTGCTCGCAGAAGCTCGTACACCCCACTTGTAAGCCAGGGTTTCTGGTTGGCCCATATGGCGATGTTGTTGTTGACTGTCACATCATCCATACACTCTGATATATATCCTATCACAGACTCTGTGTACTCACCTAGGGTGATGTGCTGATTTATAGTGACCACCTCTTTGAGCATGCGCCAATCTGTGCTTTCAAAACAATCTTCAAGTGCTGAGACTGCTCCCTCTGGCCATATCCTTAATTGTTTCTTAGATGGCTTCCCTCTGGTTAATAATGGTCTATATACTGAAACTAGTATTATAGAGAGATGGTCTGATATTTCCCAGGTATGGGTGAGGCACTGCCTTAAATGCTAGTTTGAAATTGGTATAGACCTTATCCACAGTTACTAGGTTCAATAGCATCTTCCTGAATACCCTGAACTCCCGTGCTCCCTCTAGGAAGGTTAGAATAAAACCCAGTTATGCTCCCTAGCTCTCAAAAGATGCTAAGTCTCTTATGCTAAAAAGAGATAAAGCTTGGAAAGTCTGGATCAAAACAAAGGAATTACTTGTGCTACATAATTATAGACACCTCAGAAATGTGACCCCCCCCCCCGATAATGACAAAAAGTCCTTTTATAACTCTGCCCAATTCAATAACAAATCCAACCCTCACAAGTTCTGGTATACTGTTAACAAAATTCTCTCTCCAGACTGCCCCCCAACTCCCTGTCCCTACCCAAATACATTTCCTCTGGAAACTGCTACTCTTCTCAATAAACATTTTATTGAAACCATTCAAACACTCATACCTTCCAACTGCAACACAACTTCTGTGCCTACCCCTCCCAATCCTGCTAACAAATAACTATTCTCTTTACATCCAGTTCCTACTTCCTACATAAGATCTCTTCTGCACAAACTCAAACCCTGCTCTCCCTTCACTGACAATCTACCTCCTACCTTTCTCAAACTTGCTGCTGACTCCATTGCATATCCAGTATCTATACTAATCAATAGATCTATTCAGGAATCCACCATCCCTACCCTATGGAAATCCTTTTTCACAATTTCCCTGCATAAAGGTGGAAACTCTACAGACACATCTAACTACCGACCTATAGCTATTCTATCTCCCCTCTCTAAGATTCTCGAAAAATGTATCCACTCACAACTACTTAACTACCTCCTCCAGCATAACCTCCTTACTCCCACTCAGTGTGGTTTTCGTCCCAACCACAGCACAACTACTGCCCATTAATTTCCCTAGACAAGTAGAATGGTCTACATTTTAACAACATGTACACTATATTTTCAGAGCAGTGAGTGGAGACCATCTTGCACTTGGAATACCAGTTATTGTTGACATAAATACTGACTCCTCCCCGAGATTTCCCACTGAGAGTCTGGGACCTGTCTGCTCAAAATAATGATAGCCCCATCCACATAAACTGCACTATCATTAATGTAATTTAGCCATATCTCTGTGAAGATAAGCACACAACAGTTTCTCGCCTTGCTTTGAGTAGTCAGCTCTAGTCTTAGGTAGTCCATTTTGTATTCTAAGAAGCAAGCATTTGCCAGCAAAATAGATGGAATTGCAGGTCTGTAGGGGTTATGGTTAATTACCTCAAACTAAGTGACAGCTTAGTAAACGTCTAACCCCCTCTGAACATGGATGATACTGAGGGCTACTCTGATCTGTACACAAAAGCACTGTATAACCACATTCATAGCTGCATACAGGAGGCAGTACCTGTCTGAGTCAAACCTATGATTACTGACAAAAATAAATTACCCTGGTGGACCCCTAGCATAAATAGGCTATTCAACAAAAGGAAAAAAGTCCTCTCCAAAGCTAAGAAGTAACAGACAAATCAGTGCAAATAGACACTCACCAGTCTAAAAAAAAAGCAAATTAGAGAGCTAGGCAAAGATAGCCTCCCAGGTGAAAGATACCCATGAGGCTTTTTTTATTTATGCTCGTAACCTCAAGAGAAATGAACAACAATGTGCTGAGTTAATTATGAATGGCAACATTTAAACCCAGCCTGAAACTATACCAACCTGCTGGCTGACAAGTTCAGTTCAAACGTCTGACTCCCCCATCACCATCTATCATACCAAAGAAATACCTGCAGCTATACCCGTACCAGGCATGATGAGGAAACAGGTCCTTACTGCACTCACTAAAGCCAAAATCCCAGACTCCATGGGTCCCAACAACATTTCAGGATACTTCTTAAATAGCTTAAAACAGAATCTGTCAGGGACACTAGAAACACTCTTTAACCACAGTCTCCAGACCAGCTTTGTCCCATAAGAATAGAGGACTGCAACAGTTGTCCCTATGCACAAAGTGGGTCCAACAACTGACTCAGGGAACTACAGACCCATAAGCTTGACCAGTCTTATTTGCAAGGCCATGGATAGAATTATCAGGGACCTGATCAATAATGACATGGGAAACTCTTCAAAAACTGGACCAGACCCAATTTGGCTTTGTCAAAGGGAGGTCTTGCCTGCTCAATCTGGTGGACTTCTTCTAGAAAGTCACCAGGGCCATGGAGGAGGGTAAATAGTACACACCACTTATCTAGACCTGGCCAAAGCTTTCAACACAATCCCCCACTCAAGGATCATAGATAAACTTACTGCATTAGGCAAAAACCCCTACATCATCAGAAAGATAGTCAAATGGCTGACTGACAGGACACATGTTGTCTGGATATCCACTTCTGATAAGAAACCTGTTACTAGTGGTGTCCCACAGGGCTCAGTGTTAGGGCCCCTCCTGTTTGGTATATACTTCTGTGAAATGAAGCCAGTGCTGAGGGACTCTGGCTCACCAAATTCACTGATGATTGTAAACTGGGGAAGAATCACTGATTCCCTAAACGATGTTGACATCCTACAAACAGGCCTAAAAATGACAAATGACTGGTGCCAAAACCATGGTCTGAGAATAAATGCTAAAAAATGTGTAATAATACGCTTTGGTAAATCAGATATCCCTGCAAATTATACACCCCTAAAGGTAGACTCAGTAGTAAGGGACCTAGAAACACAGAGAGATAGTAAACTAACCTTTGACCACCAAGTAGCTACAGTAGTGAGGAAAGCCTTCTGTGTGGCTCAACTTATAAGTAAAGGCATGGCATCAAGATCAAAGGAAGTCATAGTGCCATTGTACTCTGCCCTCATCAGGCCAGTAATTGAGTACAATGCTCCCTTTTGCATGTCTCTAACTTGGCACTTAGACCAAATGGAGCTGCCCCAGAAGTTTCTCACTAAAAAATTACAAACCATAAGACACGTCTTATGCAGACCAATTAAAGGCCCAATCCCTTTACTCCATCTCATATTGTTTATTGAGAGGGGACTTATGCCTGACTTACAAGGCATTCTCTGATCCAGCCATGATGAAAATGTTACATATGTGCAAGAAAAATTATACAAGGGTTATGCATTCCATGGATCTCTAAACCTTATTTGTGACTCTAACAGAACTTGCTGGAGAGACAGATTTCTATCCCAAAGGCTACCTCATCTAGGAAATAAAATTCCCATCTTCATAAAACAAACCCTGTCCCTCACACTCTTCAAAAAGAATTTGGATAAATGGATGGGGAACTGTAAATTAACTCCCGGCATCCTGCTCATGTCCTTTATGGACAGAGGCAGTCTGTAAAATGTCTCAGGACTCCCAACACCCAAAGGCACACTACCCTGATACTACCCCATCCCATATCTGGGTAATTAAGATGTAATAGTGTCATATCCTGGTTATTATTGGCTAAGCTTGTAAAGGCTCTTGCGCAATTAGCCTAGTAATTACCTATGAGCTGCATCTTTTGCAAACTGCTTGCAGTCCAATTGCAAAATGATTTTGCTGAGCTTTCTAATAAGCTGCTTGAATCTAATTACATAATAATTTCACTGACGTTTTTGTATAAAATGTTTCTTATTACACACATATTTTCGACTGCAACCTATCACTACACAGAAAAATTTTAATGTCAGTGTATGTTTTGCATGCATATTATATTTTCCTATTAGCATTTGTATTCTTAATGTAATTTTTTTCTGCAATACTAATATTATTGATTGCTTTAATTTTAATATCACTGGTGCTTTTCTCCATTTGCCTCTGCTGAAAATGGGCTCTATCTTGTTGGACTGTTCTGCTAACAGAGGAAAATAAATGAATAATAAAGTATTGGGTGGATGATTCAGGCTGAGAGAATGGATAGAGTAGGGGATTCCTTACCCCTGTTTTAGGCTGTATGTATTGCCATGTCCTGAACAGATTAATTTAATGATAGTCATTTTTTGTAAGACAATGTATAGATGTGATTGTTATATATGCTCCCCTCTTGAACTATGGCATCTTGCTTGCCAAATTAAGCTACTGGAATTGAAAAGATTGTCATGAATAAGGAGGCTTCCAAGATTTTATATCAAACACCTGGTACTCCAGAAGTGGAAGGAGGCAAAGGCAGGAATATAATGGGATACGAATCCAGGCTAAACCACTAGCATTCAAGAACAGTGAGTTGCATTTAGAATATTTATATATAGAGTTCACATTTTGGACTATGGGGTTATGGGAAGACGTGTGTTAAGAAATTTCTGACCTTCTGTCCTGTTCCAGTATAACAGTGGTACAAGGTATGATAGACAGACTACAGAGGTTTATGCAAGTCTTGTAAGAGAGAACAAAGCAGATTTTGGACCATAAATTTACTATTGTCATACTGTTAAAAGACTACCTTATATAGCCTAACACAACATGAGTATTTTGATATAAATAAAGGAGTTTGCTCTGCTGCCTTTCCAGGAACAAAATGACTTTCACAAATAAGTAAATTGCTACGAAGGTAGGCAGCAAAAGACAGGAGAAATGATGAAGCATGCTAATGTGGTACAGAATACTAAACCCAGAAAGGTTGAGGAATCTCACGTAAGGCAAGTGACGTTTCCTCCCAACACAGCACTGAGCAGACTACAATAAAAGCAGAGCACACTTACAGGCTAGTGTGTCAGTCTTTTCTTCCTGTGGATGCACGCAGCATAGAGAAGAGAGAATGGAACTCTGAGGCAAGAATGTTGGGAATGCTTGGTAAGCACTGAAGAAAACCTGCTTAACAGTTTTCAGTATACAAATGTGGATATGATAGAAATAAAAAGGAGATGCACCATTCATAAGAGGCATAAAATAGATGTAACCAGAGTCAGCAGTAAAGGGCAGTGCATATAGATCAAATAACAGTGAATGGTAAACAGTCTGAGTCTGAAGTGTATAGGCAGTCATAATGGACTTGTTCTCCCAGGGCAATACTGGGCCGTATATAATAGAAGTCTAAGCACACTTACTGGCTTTTATCACCCACCAGTTCACCAGCTGTATGGCAGATAGCCAAAGTCAGTCCTGCTGAATGATTTACTGAATCCTCTTCATCAAATTCTTTCATTACCAAAACTGGACTGAACAGTGAGAAATCTCCCCACTACCCAGCATGGGAACCTCAGTAATTATATCCAACCCTGAGATTGTAGTGCCTCAAGGTAAATTATAATTACCTGAGAGGGCTGTATTAGTGATCAAAAGTTCAAGCAAAGATGACTTGGTGAATTACTGTCTGGCCAAACTTTTGATCATTTTACATACTTTTACTCTCAACATAGATAAGGGATCTAAAACGAGAGCAATGGTGTGGTTTGTAGCACACAAGCTGACTAAAGCAAATCTTCTGAGCAGTGCTGATCAGATACAAGGAAAATTAGTATGTACTACCTCCACAAGGTATAGGCCAAATCAGAAAATATTTGGACAACTCATGTCCTAAGCAATGCACAGAGCATGCAGAGCAAACGTAACAGGAATAATAGGGAGATGTAAAAGCTCCAAACATAATACTGAGCCGCACACAGGAAATCCAGCAATCCAGATCATGATTACAGACTACCCTTTCTCTCTCTCTATTCTCTTATCCCAGCAACTGCAGTCAACATAGATTGGGAGAATGGTGTTAATTTAGTGTATGCCATTATCTACACAATTGTATCTAACATGGATGTGGGTAAATTGAACAAGGCTAATATCTGCCTCTTTTTTCAGATTCTGCTCCCAAAAACTAGATCATAGTTTCCATGAAAAGAATACAAGTCCTTAAATGTGAAAGTTAGACCTGTTTCCTGTCCTCTCCATTTACATGGCCCAGCTGTAGTGAGTGATTCCCTTGTGATCCAGTGTGGTGGTGTGGCCTAGGTTTAGTGCTTTAGAAAGTTACCAGAATGACAGGATTTGTGTTAGCATGCATTTTCTGAAGGATATGAAGTCCAAAACCCAAATGTATGTCATTATTTACTCAGTGATTTGTCAGAAAGTCACACATTTTATGAGGCAAAAAACTGTACATTCCACGAAAATCTGAACAGTTGAGATGTATGCCTCCTAGAGCATACTAGTGACTTTGAAACGCAATGCATGTTAGTAGAGGAACAGTGAGACAGAGACTTAAGCTATGATGGGCACATCATACTTGTCAGTTTTTCTATATGAAGTATATAAAAGGCATAAATGTTTTTGGAATCACAGTTAAGCTGTTACATATTAGATGCAAAAAAACTATTAGTGTTACCAGAGCCAAATCAATTAGCAGTATGAATGATACTCAGCAAATGTATAGCTAGCTTCTATTATTTACTTATTCCAGTTTAAATAGAGCTTAAAATCATTGACTCAGAACCAGTGTAGGCAGTAATATAAAGTTTGCATAAGGGATATAAACTCAAGCACGGCAACTCCGGCTACATGTTCTGCTTAAGCACCCTTTTTGTTTGTATTTTATTTATTTGTGTGTTGCATTACCAGGATACCAGGATGTGGAAGATTTGCTGTTATTAGATATATGGCTGAGCAATTAAAATGAGTAATTATGTACATAATATGTTAGAAAATGCTTAAAGTGTGCATGGTGCTTAAATGATGCAACTTTAACATTGACCATTCTGTAGTTAATAGTTCATCTTAGTAGCCACATACTGTAGTCTGGGTGGCTTGTGTACTGCAGTTTGATGACCAGTGACATTTTAATTGTGAATTCCTTCCCCTATAGGAATGGTCAAGGTATCGTGTACATTTGCCATTTGTATTCTGTGATCTACCAGACTGGCTTTATAGCAGCTTAGCCATGATAACTTGTTCAGAGTATGACAGAGTATGGGTGTGTACAGCCCGCACGAAGTATAGGTTAATGAGATTTTACCTGTACATTCAGTATTTATTTTTAGTAATATTAAGCAGGTAAGTGAGCGGGACTTCAGGGACTCTTTTCAGCCATGATCTGTAAGGTGTAATAACATGTAAGATGCAATCATACTCCATGTAAAATATAATCATGATCAAAGAAGAAAGACAATAGTAAAACAAATACTGTATCAGAAGCACAAGTAATGATGTCAGACCTAAAAGCAGACTCTTCCAAGTTGTTGGAGCATAAACTAAAAAGACTTTTAAACTGTTCTGTTAGGACAAAGGAGAGCTTTCCATGGAGTGAAAAGGGCATTACAAGATCTTGGTATCATTACATGGTTCCTGTATTTGTGGCTATGGTCCCTAGTCAAGGAAGGAAGGAAGGAAGGAAGTGCCCCAGTCAGGGAAGAGTGTGGATTATGTGATAGGTTCACAAAGCACAGCACTGACCTACAGAGAGCCATCCCACTTTCTGGACTGCAGTACAGTGTATTTCTTCTTTAGGGACCATGGCATGAATCTGACAGTTTTACTTAAAAAGAATGTTTATAGGAGCTGGATGTTAAAGGCACAGCTGGCTGTAACTAAAGGGATCACACATTTTGTTGTATTATCACAGTCTGTTATTGCTTTTATAAATAATTCCAAGTAGTGCAGTTATGATGCATAAACACAGTTTATTTACAAAGAAAACGTTTGCTGAGTTATGTAAGCAGTGATGAAGGTATCTGAGCTTAGAACTGCAGCAGTGCCTTTTCACATCAGCTAATTTAATTACCCAGTGTCTATGATTAAGTCTCAATCACTTAAAAGTGCCAAACAGCATGGAGAGTTCTTTTCCTATAGGGATGGCCAGGGTATCCTGTAGAATGCCAGTGCTAGGTGTGTTCTATGATTTTCCAAAATTGTTTAATATCCCAGAGCATGGCATAGCCTGAGTAGTTTTATAGATCAGAGGTATACCAAGTAACATTTTCCAGGTTCAAATTTCGTAAAGAGTGATGTAAGAGGAACAGTCTCATATGAAAGAGTAGTATGAGAGGTTGTCAGATCCAGTCTGATAGTTGACTGGGCAATGTCAGAAGGTTATCTACTATTTGCACTACAGACAGGCTCAAAGTGGTAATCAACACAAATGTGTTTACACGGAGCTACAAACTGTTACCTGACACTTACACATTGCTCTGACCCTTGATTATGGAGACAATACCAATAACTTATAAAGGGGTAGACACATTCTGTAGAGTCTTTTGCTAGACCAGAAGAGATTTCTGAGCTAGAGAAACAGAGAATAATGTTTTACTAAGTGACTTGTAAGTGACACAAATGCTACACAAGTTAGGTGTAAGTATTGTAATACAGGATTATAGCAGTCAGTGTTTTTAGTTGTCATACATGGATAGTATGAATTCTACCAATGAGAGATTGGGATCACCTACCCAGGTACAAATCATGAGCTCATTTCTTGGAATCTAACCATCCCACTGGCATACAGGAAGATGGAGACTGACTTACTTATAAATCTAGATCAACCTGTGAAGTATAGTCAGGAGACAGCCATTACTTCTTTTGTTGTAATCTTCAGGCGTCAAAACATGTCTGCAGTCCCATCTGATCAAAGGTTGCAATGGCCCCACTTAGACCATGTGATGACTTGAATTAGAGAAAATGAGAGCATTAGAAGATTTCTGCAATGCAGTCAGCTATAAGCAGGTCAACAGAGGCACATAGTGAAAGCGAGAGTGTCTGCACCTTTGCTGGACTAATCTTTTACACTAGGTTATCTAGGATACATAAACCAAATAAAATAAATGGGCCACTGCTTGGTTGTTCTGATTAACCAATAAACAGAAAACAACAACCCACCAAAGTTGTATTGTTTACTAACTCAAACTTTGGATTAATAAACCACATTATCACATCAGTTGGTTGTTTTGATTTTGTTTATTTAGAATACATGGCTGAGCAAAATCTTATAGGATTATAATGGAATAACATTCCTAGAACTATAATAGATTTAATTTGGTGACTTCCATTCCATTTCGCTCTAAATTAATTTCTTTGTAATGCCATTTGGCATCACCCTCACATAAGTACATATAAAAAGACAAGCATTCCACCCCAATTACAAGGGGTGCTATTGTGCTGCTTTCTTGTGCATTGGGACTTTGGGACTGTAATCTGTCATTCCAGAACTCTTTTTCTTTAAGATAACAAAGGTTGCTGACTGTGGAGTCATACCTTGAGTACAGTATGTTTAAACATGCTGAACAAAAGTACAGGCTTAATATGCTGAACGAAAGTACACGCTAACACAGAAGGCCTTTGGCTAACGAAGTTCGCAGATGACTGCAAACTAGGAGCCATAGTTGAGTCCCCAAATGATGTGGACACCCTACAGAAGGGCCTCACTGAGACAGATGCCTGGTGTCAGAGCCATGGCCTCAAGCTCAATGCCAAAAAGTACATTGTCATCCCCCTTGGTAAAAACTATGTACCCATGAACTACGACATAGGCAGCAGTCTACTTAATGCCGAATGTGTGGTAAGAGACCTTGGGATCCAGGTGGACAGTAGTCTCTCCTTTGATAACCACATTGCTACAGTAGTCAGGAAATCCTTCTATGTGGCACACCTCATCACAAAAGGGTTCTCATCCAGGAAAAAGGAGGTCATTGTTCCCCTCTACTCAACACTCATTAGACCCATTGTAGAGTACAACACCCCTTTTGGAATGTACCTCACAATACATCTGCAGCAGCTGAAAAGGCCACAGAAGTACCTCACAAAGAAGATTACTGGCCTCAGATGCCCTACACTGACGGTCTCAAAAAACTACAGCTTTACTCTGTAGCATATCGCCTACTCCTAGGTGACCTCTGACTAACATATAAAGCTATGTCAAACCCAGAGCTGTTGGACATGCTGCACCTAAAGAAATCCCAGTCCCTCTGAGCTACACACTCTAGGGAACTAAACCTTGTCACCACAATAAACAGGACATGCTGGAGGGATAGCTTCCTGTCCCAGAGACTTCCCATACTCTGGAATAAGCTACCCATCTATGTCAAGCAAAGTTCCTCATTAGCACTCTTCAAGAAAAATCTTGATGAGTGGATGGAAAATAGGAAATATACCCCGGGGATCACTTCTATGGCTCTGCTTGACAGGGGCACAGGAAATAAACTTTCTTGGGTGGCGTAAGCCAGGGAACCTTGTTGGCTAGGCTTATTTAGGCCCTTGGGCCAATAGCCTAGTACCTACCTATGAACCTATGAATCTTTAAAGGGAGGGAAGCGGTGACTATGATGTTAGTCTGAAACTATACAACACCTATTGGGAATTGACATCTGAGTGCATGGTGATCTGAAGGCTGTTTCATTGACTTTACAAGCCATATTATATACCCCAACACCATTCATTTCATCCATGAGAGGGATTTAAACTATGCAAGTTATCCCCTGTCCTCATGACAGCTGTCTGGCAGTTGGCACAGAGAATTAAGGAGTTGTTAGTGAGTTGTTTCCTGTAGGCCAATGATCCAGGGTTTGATTCCCCTAGCCTCCATTGCCTAACTGTGTGACTGAGCTGGTCATTTAACCAGACTGTACTCCCAGGCTGAGTCTGAAAAAAGTCCATGGAAATCAGTGCTCTACCTTGGTAAAGAAATACAAATATAATAAATAACAGCAACTGCTGCATTCAGGATCTTTAGAAAAAGGGAAGATGCAAATTACATAGAAATGAATGGGAATTGTGGGAACAATACATTCAGAATAATATTCTGGAGGAGGAGTGAGGATTAAGGGAAGGCATTAATTCAGTAGTTTATGCAATGCTGGAATGATAATTACAAAGAAAAAACATGTGATGTATAATGTATGTAAATGGAAAACAGTGTTAATATGGTTTGTCTTCTTTTCTGTTAATGTATTTTTGCCTATGTCTTAAATTATTAAATTCAATAAAGATGTTTAAAAATTGCTACAATCTGACTAATGCTCAATATACAGAACAACAGGATCATCTGAATTTACATTAACTCCTTTTATTACTTAAGTAATATACTTTCAGTGTGCTTATACAAGCAGATTCATAAAAGGGGTGTAGTAAACTTCACTTGCTAAAGCTGCCAGTATTGTACTTAACAACAGTTTTTATATTGTGTAGATGGCTGTATATTTACCAGGTAAATCCCTCTCACAGAAAATCTAGCAGACAGGTGGTGGAGGAGGTGTACACTTGAAAGGCAACTCTCAAGTTTAATCAACTATTTCTTGACAGATAAAAAAAAAAAACAGTTGGCAGGTCTCCAGTTACAAAAGTGTTAATCTTCTACTATAAATACTAACTCAGAGTCACAGCTGGCTACTAAAATGTTAGTAAGACTACTGAGTATTTACTTTCCTTTATAATTACTACTGTACGGATATGTGATATGTCAATTACTGATTCCACTAACAGCATTGCATAAACTCTTTGCAGTAGCTGCTAATGTTCTCTTATATCATAACACATAAACCAAAGTGAAAAATGAAATATCACAAAAAAGAGTTTTACCCA
Source organism: Protopterus annectens (assembly GCF_019279795.1). Taxonomy (NCBI): domain Eukaryota; kingdom Metazoa; phylum Chordata; order Ceratodontiformes; family Protopteridae; genus Protopterus; species Protopterus annectens. The sequence goes on along the minus strand of NC_056737.1, from coordinate 180,596,669 downwards.
GACTAATAATTGCTTTACTCTTTTTTTTTTTGGACTTTCCTTTTCATAACAGACAGTTAATACCTTATAGTCAATAAAAATCACTACAGCATTAAGCTAGACAATCAAAATAATGCAACCTAGCGATGTCAATAATCCTATTGACTCTAATGATTATTAACCTTTCTTACCTGGTAATTTTGACAGAATTTATTAATGTTAGCATCATCATTTAAAACCCATCAAACACATATCACAGCCTTACTAACCTCTACAATGATGAACATCATTCATTCAAAGAAAACTAAACAGTGTGTTAACTTTTGTCTGCCTTAATGGATTAAAATAGCAGCAGCAGATCCTATTAATCCTTATCAAGGTCCACCCATTTGTCCTAGCAGTCAGTCCACAAAACCAGCAATAATTAATTAAAATATGCTATATTAATGCAGGTAAATAAGAAAAGAGATGAATTAGGAGCCTGGATGCGGAATGTTAACCTTGAAGAATGGCAACTTTTAAAAGACAGCATTTGTGAAGACAGTGTAACAGATATGCAGTCAAGTCCGGTATGGAAATAAAGTACATAAGGAAAGCTGGTGGTGGAATGCATTATTCAAGGAAGCTATCAAAAGGTCCTTTGTTACCTCCCTACTAACATGCTCACCCCCCCAGATGCCCATGATATTTGGGATCCAAATGGTTTTGAGTGCTCGGTTAGGCTTGTAAGAGCCCCCTAGCGGTTGTTAGCCAAGTAACAACCTATCAACCTATAAGAAAAAAAAAGAGCAGGAAGAAGTGGGAGATAGAAAAGATAGACCAATCTAAGAAGGATACTGGCTGGCTGTCAAAGAGACGAGAGAAGCTGCAATGGCAAAGATCAAGATGTCAAACAAACTCCAGCAACTTCTGCAGAGTGAGCTAGTAGATGGCACAGAGATGCTCTATCAGGTTGAAAGCAAAGACAGAAAGATAAAAAAGATGATCAGACACCATTCATAATGGATGCCAGCGACAACCTGCTCACCAGTCCACAGGATATCAATGGTAGATGAAAGGAGTACTTGAAGAAAATTCTGAAGGAATAAAAAACTACAGAAACTGCTCTGCTGTATGCATGGCTTACATTGAAAGAAGATGAAGAATCTACCCTAGAAAAATTACAAAGTGCACTAAGAAAGATGAAGTCAGGGAAAGCAACAGGCTCAGATGAAGCCAGTGCAGATAGGATCAAAATGCTGGGGGTTTGGGGGGGGGGCTGAAATGGTGCTTGAGGGCACTGATTGCAGTATGGAGTGAGAAGAGTAGTCCAGATTAATGAATTATTATCATTTTAGTGGCACTGTACAAGACCAAAGGAGATGTTCGTAACTCAGGCAGTCAACCTCCTGTTACACTGCATGAAAGTGCTGCAGAGAGGTGAATGATAAATGAATGGACAGAGTAGTAGAAGTGAGATGAGAGATGAGCAGATCAGATTCAGATCAAGATCCAGCATAACGGACACAATGTTTGCAGTGTGACAGGCAGTGGAGAAGAAGCTAGAGATGAGGAAAGAGTCCATTCTGAGATTTGGAGAAAGCATAATGACAAGGTGCAAAGAAATCTAAATTGTGCAGGCTTGTGATGGTTTTAAGTCCCAGAAATGCTGATATAAGTAGTGGAGCCAGTGACACAAGTGTGAACAGCATTCGGACTCACAGTGGGAGTGGCTATGCATCAGGGCTCAGCTCTGATCCCACTGCTGAACCACATCAACAAACAGTCAGAAAGGATAAATCAACAAAGCTTCTATATGCAGGCAAGGTGGCGATTCAAGCAGAGTCTGAAGAGGAACTTTAGCAAATAATAGGGGACAGGAATGCAAAGGTAAAGGCACATGAGGTTGAATGTGAGTAAAGTCAAGAAAGATGTCATGACAGTAAATCGGGGCACTTAGAGAAAGCTTATAACAGTGTTATAAGGGAAAACAATTGGAAGAAGTTAACAGCTTCAAGTACCTGGGAAACGTGGCTCCAGAGAATGTAAATTTGAATGAGGAGGTCAATGATAGAAGCAGAGGTGCTGCAGTCAACTGTTACAAAGTGTCAGGAGTAATAAAAAGCACAAAAGTAAGATGCACAAAACAGTGATGTAACCAGCACTTCTGTGGGGCATAGAAACCTGATCAGTGAAAGCAGAGCAACTGAGGAAGCTTGAGTTTATGAGGATGAGGTGCCTGAGCAGGGTGGTAGATACACATTCTAGGACAAAAAAAGAAATGAGGGCATCAGAACAGAAGCCAAAGTAGACCCAAAAATGGAAGAGTTCAAGGAAGAAAGAGTAGGGTGGTTTGGTCAAGCCAATGTACTAAAATTGTGTGATAGAGATTCTGAGACAGTCAGGCATGACTGTCAAAGAAGTTAGGAAATTGGTTGTGAAGACAGAGAGAGAGAGAGAGAGAGAGAGTGAGTGATACAAGTGATGACAGTGTGATACCCTGGCATCATGTAAAATGGGGAAAGGGGGGTTGATAATGATGGTGATCAAGGATGCTCTAATGCAGGTATTTTGTTTGTTAAACCCCTTTATTAATATCACACATTGAGCTTTGACATGGGTACACACATTTTTAGAAAATAAAGCAAACCATTTTAAAAATGTTTCATTAACTTCAAGCAGTACTGATATATGTTTTCCTTTTTATCAAGTATCATTCACTCCGACATTACATAAATTGCTCAAGTCATGCATCCATTGTTACCACAAATTATATTTCATTATTATCATTGTTCTATTAATGATGTCAAATGTTTGCCTACCCTTCACAAAACTAAATTAATCCATATCTGTCAATTTTCACAATACCTTTGACATTCTCTTAGCTAGTATAGACATAAATACATTATAATCATGGTTTCAATTTTAAATTGGTTTATATGAACAGGGGTCGAAAGTGTCTTTACCCTCTTCAGATAATATAGCCACTGTAGCTTTCTTCTAAGATGCTGGTTCTATCCCTCTTTTTAAAATATTGTTAAGTAAAACCTTCCTGATCTTTATTACTTTCTGCTCTCCTAACTTCCATATTTCTCCAGGACTACCATCTGTCCATTCTAGAGTTTTTAGTAGAATCTAGAACAGAAGCTGCTGTTAAAAAAGGATAAGGATATTGCATTGTAACTATATGAATCAATCAGAGGAGGTTACAAAAGATTGGGAGGAGAGACTGGATAAGCAATTAACAAAGAAACAACAGGGGGATATGTGTATGTATGGCTCTCAAATATGCAATAATGTCTAGATGTTTTAGGATTATTGCTTGGAAATGTTGCATAGGCATTTTATACCCCTATTTTATACCTCAAGCAGACTCCAAATATTTTTCCTCGGGTAGATTGCAAATGTTGGAGGTGTGATGGGTAAGATAGAAGTAACTAAAACATGTTTTGGGAGTGTAATGAGGTGGCAGACTTTTAAAAAATTCCCTGCAGGCTACTCTATCAGAAATACTGGGTGAGCAAATTGGTATAACTAGGGAAATTATTTTTGAGCTGTGATAAAGAATTGGAATTGCCTAGACATAGTAAGGCCATGCTGAGTTTAATTATAGTGGCTACCAAAAAGCAGTTACCAGAAAATGGGAATCAAAATCCAAACCAGCTGTACTAGAAGTAGTGACTATACTAACATAGATATAACAACTGGAAGTGGGATATTAAGAAAAAGGTAGGAGCAAATTATACAGAAAAAAAATGAGAATTGTGGGAACAATACATGCAGAATAATGTTTTGTATGAGGAATGAGGTTTAAGGGAAGGCAGGAATTAAATGTTTTTTATAATGTTTGACTGACAATGACTGAATAAATTAAAAGTGATGCATATAGTTTGCAACTGAAAATATGTCAATATGGTTTGTTTTCATTTATGTAAGTGTATGACTGCCTATGCCATAAGTGATAATTTCATAAAGATGTTTCTCATTTATAAAAAGGATACCATCTGTTCCTGGACACTTTCCTGTTGAGTGATTATACTTTGACATTTTTATCTCATCCATTCCTATTTTATCTAGCTGGCTACTAGCCTAATTTTCCTCTAACCTTGGTGTAGTTAATATTTCCAGAAATATTTCCATTTGTATCTTTTAATTGTTTTCCCATTCCTCCGTATACAAATTTGCATAACATATCTTAAATATTTTTATACCTCTGTTTTATCTTTGGTTAATTTTCTTGCTATAGTCTCCCTACATTTGGCAACAACCCTTTCTACTTTATGCTACCTAAGTTGTTGTGCTGGGAGTTTTTGTGCTCTGGAGTTATGAAAATACTTGCTTAACTACCCCACCATCAACTGGGAAAACTACTCATGTACCAACTCACTCGCTCAACATTTTCTGGAATTCATAAATTACATCGCCTTGGATCAGCTTGTTCACACCCCCATCAGGGCCAGCAGTATCCTGGACCCGGTCATTACCAATATGGGTAACTGGTGTTCCACGCCAGAGGTCAACTCCTTGCTGGTCAGATCCGACCACAAACTAATCACCCTAGACATCCATATCCCACCCCACTCCCCATTAAGGAAACCACCGTCAAAAACTACTCTAAAGCCAACTTCATGCTTCTTAAGACAGAGGTGGCAAACTTCACGGAAAATAGAGGTACGACTACTGAATCTTACACAAATGCACTGTATAAGCACATACATGAATGCATGGATCTTGCCATTCGCAACAGAACCAAGACGCTATCCTCCAAAAAAAGGAAGCCAATCTGGTGGACCCTGCCATAAACAAACTCTACAACAGAAGTAAGAAGCTGTTGCAAAAAAAGAGTAAAATCCCAAGACTGGAGGAACTCCCTGGTCAGCCTCAGCAAGAAGCTGAGATCCCTCATAAAATCCTCCAAAGCCAGTTATGAAAATAAAATCGCCACTGATTCCAAAGACAACCACAAAACATTCTACAGCTATGTTAAGAATCTCAGTGGCAACACTCAGATCTGCTCTGAGCTACAGCACAATGGCACTAAATATACAGAACAAACAGATATTGCCAACATCTGGGCAGATAGGTTCAGTGCTAACTTTACCCCCCTGTCACCCTCCAAAGGGCCCATCTTAATACCGGAAGAATGCAAAACCCCTGTAATCATGGATGAATAAGTAAAGACTGCACTCTCCAAAGCCAAGAACACAGCATCCATGGGTCCAGATAACATCCCAGGCTGCGTACTGCACAAACTACAGAACAAACTGGCACCCACCTAAGTACCATGTTCAGTCATAGCCTCACCTCAGGCTATGTGCCTACTGAATGACGCACAGCAACGGTTATCCCACTCCACAAAGGGGGTGCACCACAGACCCCGGAAACTACTGGCCCATTAGCCTAACAAGCCTGGTCTTCAAGACCATGGAGCGTATCATCTTGGAGCTTATAAACAAAGGCATAGGTAACCTCCAAACCCTGGACCCCACTCAGTTTGGGTTTGTAAAAGGTAGATCATGTCTACTAAACTTGATTGACTTCTTTGAAGCAGTCACTAGAGCTGTAGATGAGGGCAAGGTAGTGCACACAGCCTATCTTGACCTCACCAAGGCTTTTAATACCATCCCCCACTCTGAAATTATAGATAAACTCACTAAACTGGGCATAAATCCCTATGTCACAAGATGGGTGGCCAACTGGCTCACTGACAGAACCCACATAGTAAATGTAGCCGAATCCAAGTCTGACTTCAGACCAGTAATGAGTGGAGTACCACAGGGTTCGGTCCTGTGTCCTCTCTTGCTCGGCATCTACTTCCCTGAAGTGCAGGCCAACACAGAAGGTCTTTGGCTAACTGGGAGCAATAATAGAATCACCTAATGATGTAGACATTCTACAAACGGGCTTCACAGAGATAGATGCTTGCTGTCAAAGTCATGGCCTCAAGCACAACGCCAAGAAGTGCATTGTCATCCCCTTTGGGAAAAACTCGGTACCCATGAACTACCACATAGGTGGTAGCTCACTAAACACTGAAAGTGTGATAAAAGACCTCAGGACACAGGTGGACAGTAGTCTCTCCTTTGATAACCACATCACCACAGTAGTCTGGAAATCATTCTACATGGCACACCTCATCACAAAAGGGTTCTCCTCTAGAAAAAAAGAGGTCATTGTTCCTCTCTACTCATCCCTCATCAGACCCATTATAGAGTACAATGCCCCATTTGGTATGTATCTCACAAGACAACTACAACAACTGGAAATGCCACAGAAATACCTCACTAAGAGGATTACCGGCCTCAAACAGATGCCATACGCAGATTGTCTCAAAACACTCCATAGCATATCGTCTACTCAGAGGTGATCTCTGCCTAACATACAAAGCTATGTCAAACCCTGAGCTGTTGGACATGCTACACTTAAAGAAATCCCAGTCTCTCTGAACTACATGCTCCAGGGACCTACACCTTGTCACCACAATAAACAGAACATGCTGGAGGGATAGATTCCTGTCCCAGAGACTTCCCATACTCTGGAACAAACTACCCATTCATGTCAAGCAAAGCTCCTCATTGGCCCTCTTTAAGAAAAATCTTGATGACCGGATGGGAAATAGAAAATTCACCCCGGGGATCACTTCTGCGGCACTGCATGATAGGGGCACAGGAAAATAATTTTCTTTGGTGGCGAAAGCCATGGAGCCTTTTTGGCTTGGCTTATATAGGCCCCAGGGCTAATAGCCTAGTACCTACCTATGAACCTATGAACTGCAACCTTTCTAAACTCATACATTTTCCAAATACTCCATTATTTCCTTTTAGCACTCACCAATTGTTTTTATTCTTGTTCTTTGAGAAGCCCTTCATCTGCTATAATTTAACCTTTGACAGTCCCTATAAATAATTTCTATTACTTCCTTCCCAAGTCTCTTTATCTCTTAGTTCTACCAAATTAAGCTCCATTTTTAATTTATCCCACTCCTTAGTAATCACTTCTGAAAAACTGTTTATCTTTCCTAATAACTCTTGAATCATTTCCACCCATTTCTTAAATTTCTCTCCTTTTAATGAATAAGCAGGAAAGCACCAATGTCTCAGTTTTACTCCACTACTCTATATATTTATCTTAGTCCTTACTGGTCCATGATCTGCAATAGTTATTGGGTTTGTTTCAAAGCTACTATTAAATATCCATGTGAAATTTCATTTCTCTTTAGACTAGGATGGCTATTCTACGTTTGTTAATAATATATACATTCTGTCTGAGCTCCTGCAAGCAAATTCACGTTTTCCACTGCAAATATATGTTTCTTCAAACATATACTTTATATATTATATAATACATTTTCCCTTTTAGGTCTCCCAAAACATCCTCACTAGTGCAAATCAGGTTCTAGTCCCCACCCATAAATGATATTCTCTGTTCAAAGTTAATTATGTCTGACAAAACTCTCTTAAATTCCGTAATAGTTGTTTTAGATGGAATATAAATACATGCCACTGAAATTCTCCATGCCTGCCAGGAACTCGTTATTACCACAAATCTACATTTATGGTCTTTCTTCTCCTCTTCTCTCAGAAATGGAGACCATCTTGCAATCAATTTTATTACCCCTCTTTCCTTTGTCTATGACACTCTGCTAAAAATCCATTCTGAAGTCCATTATTTGCCAAATATACATGCTCATTTCTATCCAAATGTGTCTCAGAACTCTTTGCTTTTTATCTATACCTGCAATGCCATTGATATTCCATGATAACATTGATAAGATAGGCATTCTGGTAAGGTGCTATTACTTTCATACATTCTGCATGACATTTCTTTTGAATACATTTGCAACTTACAACTTATATGCATGCAGTAATTCTTGGTAGGCCAATGTTGTATGCAGTCAGCCAGTCACTGATTCTCATCTCCATTTGAATCCATGTCACATTTTTCCCACAGTTTTAGCTTCAATAAAAATACTCAAAAACAAGAAACTAAATGCATTTTGAAACCCCCAGTCGTTTTAACATACAGCAAACACATATCTTTATATATACTTTTCAAAAAGGGAAGCTGTCCCTCCAAATGACAGTTGCCCCAAATAGAAAACTATACCCACAGGCTTCACCTATTGTACAGTTATGTTTAATCATACTGAAAGCAATTGCTAGAACCTGTGTTTCCACTTGCATAAATACCAACTGTCCTTGTCCCGTCCTTATTTCTCTCCCATATGTGAAAAACTGCTTGATTGCTCTCAGTTAACTGACTGTAGCCGTACAAAAAGTGGACTGGCTACTCTTAAATGAATAAACTAAATTGTGCAGCATTATATTTAATAGAAAAGTACGAAGGCTACCAGGGATACAACTACCTGCAAAGGCATTTTCTTCTCTCAGTATCAAACTTTCATTTATTTTCACTGAACTGCTTGACAGTTCTTCTTTAAACAGTAATCATGATGTTTCTTATACAGATGCCTCAGAATATATTCTTCAGTCATTTCCTGATAAATTGCCTGCAACTATAGACTTGCTTTCTCCAGCTGCTGGCTGTTGATGGGAAAGGGAAAAAAGAGAACAGCTTATAGCTTTAATGATACAAGAAAGGGTTCTTTTAAATTCAGGAAAATTGCAAGTTTTCCATCCTTTCCATTTTATTGCCAGTTTTCTTAGAAATAAATAGGCTTTGTCTGCAGCATGAATTGAAAACATTAAACTAAACTACAACCCATATAAAACAGGGACAATTGTTTTATTTTAATACACATGTATTGTGAGCAGTGCACTTTTACACATTTGACACCAGACCAGGATCATAGCATAATATTGCTTTTATCCAGATTTTATCTTGTCATAGAATGAACTCTGGATAAATTACAATCAAGAAAAAGTATTTTCTTACTCTAATATCACTAGAATAACTAGCCCTCACTGATTAGACCTCTCTCACCAATTTACAATTAAAATATTTCTGCATATTATACATAACTATTTCTTAATATATAAAACAGTTTGTTTTAAGATATGTATTACTAAGAACAAAGCATTAATGACAAAATAGGCATTTTTAAAGTTATCTTGCCAATTTAATGCAGTCAACAAACTACCGGTCTTTTTTTTTAAGCTACTTATCCTTGCAGAAACACAGATGACATGTCTAAACTGCATGCTATGGATATAATACTTAACAATTCTTTCATTTATTTCCTACTTTCACATTATTGTTGGTATTCTTCCTTGTCATCTCAAACACCAAACAGTGGTCTCTGACTCAAGCTCAAAGAATTCCTAATTTTTCTAGTCAATTCCTGGGATTTTTTTTTTCTGTTGCTCAATCATTTTCTGGTTATGGAAAAAGTTTCACTCGCAAGTTCTTTCTGTGGGTTTTATTATTGTCAGAGGAATGAGAAGCAGAGTCCCCTTCAGCTTGTTGACTCATTCTTTGCTGACTAATCTGTTTATTTCCTCCTTAGCTTGTTTTACACCCAAAAATGCATTTGATCACCCAGGAAAAATATTCTAAAAACAGCTGGCTGATTTTTATGGATAAACTTGTTTCTCTTCTGCCAGGTGTACAGTGAATAATTACTTTCTGCAAACACTCATATGTCCCCAGTTTTCTATATTTTTCTCTTCTGTCACAGTTTTGTTGGGAGCAGCTGTTTCTGCTTGTATGACTGTATCTTTACTAATGTAGGTCTTGGCAACATTCTCATGACCAAATTTGGAGCATGCACACTATGTGCCCTCTCAATTAACAAATGCTGATGTGGAATACCAGCCCAGTTACTTATTTGTATGTTCATAGAATTAATGCAATCTACTCCTTCCAGTTTCTCTGGTACAGCAGAAAATCACAAGTTTTCTCTGGGTGCTCTGTTTTCTAATTGTACTACTTTTTGAAACTGTTCTTCTTGAAAAGCCTCATATTCACCCAGTCCTTCTTTTATTTCAGCCTCTGATTTCTGCAGTTTTATCAACTCATCTGAGTAGCTGCTTAAAGCTTCTCCTGTTCTTTCCAGCCTGCTATCATTTGACTTTATATTACACTAAGTTATTTGAAGCTCTCTCCTGTATTAAAGCAGAAACCAAAACAGTTGTTTTTTTGCTGAACAACTGCAAGGCTCTTCCCCACAAGAGTTTTTTTTTTCTTACAGATTTACACATATTCTGAGGCACTGAGTGTCATGACCACTCTCACCTTGCCTGTAACCTCCTTCAGGTAACCCCTCCTTTTTCCAGTGAGGTCATACCAGCCAATCTTGGAGTAAATTTGTTGATACCCACCCAGTCATCTAGTTTATGTTCAAAGAAAGATAATGAGTTGCACATTTAACATACCGGGGAAATGTATTCAAGATGTTTGGGAGGTACTAAGTTATAAACCTGTCCCTCCTCCATGTTTTATTTATCTGCTGGAGAAACTTTAGGTCCTGGGATCTAGTACTGGTGGAGATATTGGACTTGCAGAGAAACAAGAGATCCAGTGCTATTGAGTACCTAATTGCACAGTAAGCAAGACAGAGCTCCCCCTAAAAAGTCTATAAGACACTGAATAAGAGATCGATTTTCCAGCCTGTTGTTAGGTCAGGCACATCAGGCAGGCCTATTATCTTTCTGGTTAGGAATCTTTGGGGTCATCCTAATTGTTTGATATGTTTAGTAAGATACATCCCAAAGGGGATTTGTACTTGATAACTAGCCTGGTCATTGCTGAATATAAGGAAGTGATTACCTCTTTAGATCTTGATGACATTCCTTTGGTAATTAGTTAGTCTAAATCAAATAATTTACTGACAACTGTTGTTACATGATGGTCAAAAGAGAGGGAGCTATCAACACAAGTACTTAGGTCTCTAACTACATTTATATTTTGTACAGGGGACTTGTCTAGACAATGTGATGAAAGGAGGAGTTGTATACCAAAAGTAATAACACTACAATTTTTAGCATTTAGTTTGAGAACAACTAGGTGTATTGTCAGGTCCCATGGAGAAAGCCTTTTTCATCTTGGTTAGAATATTCAGTTAACTGATTTTTTGATACAGTTGGGGGATTAAGGCTTTCAGATAATTTGAGGATGTGAATAGAAGTCTCAGGGTGAGGTTGGCACGAAATTTCCTCACATGGATATTGACAATATTACTTGGGTCAGAACAGGAGTCCACACAATTAATAAGCTCTGAGCAATATAGGGTACTGTTATTTCGTTTTCTAACATAGTTAAAGAAGGATCTATAATTTTCTTTAGATTTCCAGGCCAGCCTAAGTTCATTGCTACTTTAATGTTTCTTTGTGGACATCCACGCAGTATAGTGATTAACCAGTAATTGAATTTCACCCAAAATTATAGGCTTTAATGTTTTTTTTTTCCTAATGTTAATGTTTTGATATGGGAAAGTTCTAATGACCCCATTGATCAGTGTGCAGCTACCTTGGAAATTCCCTTAACCCAGATATTCTTGGTGTTACTGAAAATGGATGAAGGTAAATGCATGCCCTTCACCCTGTATGAGAAAAAGTTATAACTTAAACTGGACAACAGATCTGGAAATAAAAATAGCAGAGATGTTCTTTTGTTTACACACTATAGGCTATGTCCAAAAACACTCAAGTCGAACAGGAGTACATCAAAGTATGAAAATGGCCTACTTTATTTTCTCTTTGACAAGCATACAAAACTAAATATAGCCATAGTATATGTCCTCTCAGCAGCCAATATAAAAATCTTTAAGTAAGCAATACAGAGCCATGTCCATCCCAGAATTGTTGAACATGCTCCATCTTAGCAAAACCAAATCTACTTGAGCTACACTCTCTAGGGATATAAACCTAAACACAATGTTGAATAGAACATGCTGGAGGGATAGATTCCCTTCGCAGAGACTTCCCTTACTATGGAACAGGGTCCCGATCTACATAAGACAGAGCCCCTCACTGTCTCTCTTCAAGAGGAACCTTGATGAGTGGATGGGTAACAGAAAGTTCACACCGGGGATCACACCAACAGCACTACTAGATAGGGGCCAAGGGTACTAGCTGCTAGTATAAGGGTCTAGGGAACTACTAAAGGGGCGGTGAATACTGCACAACGTGGCTGGGCTAATATATGCCTTCGGGCAGATAGTTCAGTACCAACCTATGAACCTATAATACAAAGAATAATTAAAGTAAGTTAAAAAGTGCACCTGATTTTAATAGGTGACTTTAGAAAGTCAAACAGTAAACCTGATACTAATTTTCCTAGGCCAGCCAAACACAAGTTGCTGCATCTGGTACTAGATGTAGTCTTAAGTCAGAAAAAAACTACACATTTAGACTTGGTGATTATGACTATCGCAAATCAATGTAAACTAATTACTATAATGCCTTAATCATGTTACAGTAGGAACACAAATAAAGCATATGGTTTGGTTTTATATGAAAGTTTAAATTAGTTATTATGAAGTAGCGATATTCTTTGGGAAACGGTGTCATGACATTTTTAGGGAATCACGACTTTATAAATGATGGATGTATGGGAGAGTGAATAGATATACAGATGGAAATCAAGTTAGAGTGGCCTTTAAGCTCAGGATTATTTATTATCTGTATAAATAAAGTGGTTAAAAGTTAAAGGAAACAGATGGTGTTAAGAAAATGGAAGTAAAAGAAGGCGTGGCACATCTATTAAGATTCACATATGAAAACTATTTCATTCTTATCATAAAGGACATGGAAAAAGTAAAGAAAGTAGTTAAGAAAGTAAAAGATGTACAAGGTGAAATGGGGATGAAACAGCATATAGAAGAAAGTGTGGGACATTTTTGAGAGACTGTGATGTCCCCACGCTGGCCCAGTGATCAAGGAGCCTGAATCCTCACCACTGACACTGGAGAGGAACGTGAACTTGGAATACAAATGGATACACTCAGTATTTCAAGATGCAGGCATCTCTGCATCAAGCCCAATTGCCATTAAGAGCACAGAGAGACCACAGTCAGTCCAGGGTCTGGATCTCTCTATCTGTCTCCCTCCAGGTCCCCAGTAAGACTCCCCACTGGTACAGCTATAGAGTTAGGTCCTCAGCCGTGTCCAAGCCAAGATCTCCAGCACCCTGTCTGTAAGTCCAGTGCTTTGTGTCCCTGCTCCAAGTACCTGACACACACACACACACACACACACACACACACACACACACACACACACACACACACACACACACACACACACACACACACACACACACACACACATACCCCTGGGAAATGTTGGCTCAGATTTACGTGCTGTGTCCCCTTCTGCCTAGAGTATAAGGTAGTTATCACTGCCACCAGACATTCTACAATCAGCTACTCTAAGGCCTTTAACAAAGGGTATCCAATTATACTGTGTAATATTAATACTAATACAAATGGTAGTAGATGACCAAGAAAGCTAGGCCTTCTGGAGTGGCCCATACAGTGTCACCAAATAAATATAAGCACTCTCAAAGGTTAAATACTTTCTAAAAGGTTCAGCCACAATAAAAGTTTGAATATATTTAATAATAAATAATAAAAGCACACAAACACACTGAATATATATTTACAGTAAACCACAGAGCTCAAATCAGAGGAAATATTGAAAATAATATTGATGGACAGACCCATACAAATAAGGAAAAACAATCTCTAAACTAAGCTTCATTATATTCCTGACTAAATCTAGGAGAATTACTATTCCCTAATAACTTACTTGATAGAGCAAGGCACAATGATATATGTGAGCAGTCTTTCTAGTCAGGTTCCCTAAAACAGAATACTCCCTCCTCAGAGATTACTCCCTGTAAAATATAATATCCAAGATGGTTTTCAGAATGACCTCATCTGGTCACCTGACTCTAGGTTCTTACAGGAACTCCCTTTGAAGCTGAGACAGGAATTTAGCATAGATGGCTACAATGCACATCTTAAATGTATATAGCAGTGGCTGAGGATTCCCCTCTTTTTACTGAGCTAATGAACAAAGGCTTCTTCCAGACCTAATGCATCTGGTCTTATTCAGCACTGTGGGGTGCTGTTTTAATTGTTTAACAGCTCTTTTACATTTCCTGTATTTTTCTTAAAATAAGCCAGCTGGTTAACCCTTGCTGTCCCAGTATCCTCTATTAAAGCATATATGTTTAATTCAGTTACAGTAATAAATGTAAATTTATTTTCATTCCAGCAGGGTGCACTGTTGATACATTTTAACACAAGCAAACCTCACAAATGTATTTTCAGCACAATCATCTGTATAAATCAGTTTAATATATAAACAACATATAATTATTTACAAAATTCCATCTAGCTGTGCTGGCAGAAGTAATACATCTACTGCCCTACTTCTCCTGGCATGGCTGGCAGTACATCCTATTATCACAGGGGCATGTAGGATAAAGTATAATGTTAACAAGATAGGAATTATAGTTGGAAAACAAGATGACATCTGGAGAAAATATTAGAAAGATGAATGAGATAACCATGTGATACGTAAAATATTCCATGTAATATAAAATGCTGATATGATAAAGACTATGTTGTTAGAAGCAGAGATGTATTTCACAGATATATTTATGATACTAGAATACATACAGGTGTAATTGATTGGGGATAGTATTTAAAAGATTTGCGATACAAGGGTAAGCAAGCAATAATGCCTGACAGGCTGTGTGCTAATGTGTAATGGGCACAGCAGAGTGCCTCTACACTCATGGAAGGGCATTAATTACACATTAACACAAACTCTGGATGACATTATTGTGCTTAGAGAATAGGCTTTCTGTAAAATTGTTGTGTTTATATATATTTCATTATAATTTTTTAGTATATTTTTATGTAAAATAGTTCTTCTACCTAATATTTCAAACCTGATGTAGTATATGTTAATGGTGTTGACATATATATTTTTATTACTATATTTTTACTGTATTTTTATGTAAAATAGTTCCTCCACCTAATGTTTCAAACTTGCTGTAGTATATGCTAATGGTGGTGAAGCAAGCATTTTACATCTAAAATATAACATTTAAAAAAATAACCAGATATTTACTTTATTTTTTCATTTTACATCCAAAATATAACATTTTAAAAAATAACCAGATATTTACTTTATTTTTTTGTCCCTTGCTCCTAAATCATTTGGTTGTCAGTCATTGGAGATTAACATTACAAAATAATGACATACATTTGCGCTTCAGACATTTATTTTCTTCAGAAAATTCATGCTAACGTAAATCCTTTGTAATTTTTGTAAGAGCAATAATTAAAATCTGTTTCTATTTTAGAGCCTTTGTTCCCCGTTTAATTTAGGCTTTATCCAGATTTCTTCAGCTGAAAGGTGCAGAGGTATGTAAATCTCTTTACAGCTGCTGCTGCTGCCCATAGTCATCTCATTTATTCATACACACACACACACACACACACACACACACACACACACACACACACACACACACACACACACACACACGCACACACACACACACACACACACACACACACACACACACACACACACACACACACACACACACACACACACACACACACACACACACATCTCTGCTTCAGAAAAATGCAGGAAAACCCAGTTTTTCTAGCAGCTTTCTAAGTTTATAAGAGCACTATTTAAAATCCATCCCTATTTTTAGCCCTTTGTTTCCTCATTATTTGTGGTTCTGTCCAGATTTCTTGTGCCAAGAGGTATGGTGGAGAGGTGCACAAACGTCTTATGTGATGCTGCTAGGGATCGCCCGATCACTCTCACTCTTTTAGGTTCATAGGTTCATAGGTATGTACTAGGCTATTGGCCCTAGGGCCTATATAATCCTAGCCAAAAATGTACCCTGGCTTCCGCCACCCAAGAAAATTATTTTCCTGTGCCCCTGTCGGGCAGAGCCACAGACGTGATCCCTGGGGTGAATTTCCTATTTCCCATCCAATCATCAAGGTTTTTCTTGAAGAGTGCTAATGACGAGCTCTGTTTGACATAGATAGGTAGTCTGTTCCAAAGTATGGGAAGTCTCTGGGACAGGAATCTATCCCTCCAGCATGTTCTGTTTATTGTGGTGACAAGGTTTAGGTCCCTAGAGCATGTAGCTTGGAGGGATTGGGATTTCTTTAAGTGGACCATGTCCAACAGCTCTGGGTTTGACATAGCATTGTACTTTAGGCAGAGATTGCCTCTGAGTAGGCGATATGCGATGGAGTAAAGCTGGAGTTTTTTGAGACGGTCTGCGTAGGGCATCCGTTTGAGACCAGTAATCCTCTTTGTGAGGTATTTCTGTGGCCTTTCCAGTTGTTGTAGATGTCTTGTGAGTTACATACCAAAAGGGGTGTTGTACTCTATAATGGGTCTAATGAGTGATGAGTAGAAGGGATCAATGACCTCTTTTTTTCTGGATGAAAACCCTTTTGTGATGAGGTGAGCCATGTAGAAGGATTTCCTGACCACTGTGGCAATGTGATTATCAAAGGAGAGACTACTGTCCACCTGTGTCCCAAGGTCTCTTATCACATTTTCAGCATTAAGTAGACTACCAGCTATGTGGTATTTCATGGGTACAGAGTTTTTATGAAAGGGGATAACAATACACTTTTTGACATTGAGCTTCAGGCCATGGCTTTGACACCAGGCATCTGTCTCAGTGAGGCCCTTTTGTAGTATGTCCACATTGTTAGGAGTTTTGATTATGGTTCCTAGTTTGCAGTCATCTGCAAACTTTGTTAGCCAAATACCTTCTTTGTTAGCCTGCACTTCAGAGAAGTAGATACCAAACAGGAGAGGACCCAGGACTGAACCCTGTGGTACTCCAGTTTTCACTAGTCTGAAGTCGGATTTGGAGTCTGCTACTTTCACAGTGTGGGTTCTGTCCATGAGCCAGTTGGCAACCCATCTTGTGATATAGGGATTTATACCTAATTTAGTGAGCTTATCTATAATTCCAGAGTGGGGGATGGTGTCAAAAGCCTTGGCGAGATCTAGATAAGCTGTGTGAACCACCTTACCCTCATCTATGGCTTTGGTGACTGCTTCAAAGAAGTCAATCAGGTTTAGGAGACATGATCTGCCTTTTACAAACCTGAACTGGGTAGGGTCCAGAGTTTGGAGATTACCAATGTCTTTGTTTATGAGTTCCATGATGATACATTCCATGGCCTTGCAGACCAGGCTCGTCAGGCTAATGGGGCAGTAGTTCCTGTGGTCCATCGTGGCTCCCCCTTTGTGGAGTGAGATAACCGTCATGGTGTGCCATTCAGTGGGCACAAAGCCTGAGGTGAGACTATGACCGAACATGGTACTTAGGTAGGGTGCCAGTTCATTCTATAGTTCATGTAGAACGCAGCCTGAGATATTGTCAGGTCCCATGGATGCTGTGTTCTTGGCTTTGGAGAGTGTGTTTTTTACCTGTGCAGCTGTAATTACAGGAACTTTGCATTCTTCCGGTATAGAGATGGGCTCTCTAGGGGGTGAGAGGGGGGGTAAAGTTAGCACTGAACCTATCTGCCAGGATGTTGGCAATATCAGTTGGTTCTGTATATTTAATGCCATTGTGCTGTAACTCAGAGCAGATCTGAGTGTTGCCATTGAGATTCTTGACATAGCTATAGAATGCTTTGTGGTTGTCTTTAGAGTCAGTGGCAGTTTTGTTTTCATAACTAGCTTTGGAGGATTTTATGAGGGATCTCAGCTTCTTACTGAGGTTGACCAGGGAGTTCCACCAGTCATGGGATTCTACTCTTTTTTGCAACAGTTTCTTTCTTCTGTTGTAGAGTTTGTTTATGGCAGAGGACCACCAGATTGGCTTCCTTTTTTTGGAGGATAGCATCTTGGTTCTATTAGGGATAGCATGATCCATGCACTTGTGTAAGTGCTTATAAAGTGCATTTGTGTAGGATTCAGCAATCGTACATCTATTGTCCATCTGCATGGGTGTCATGAAGTTTGCCACTTCTGTCTTAAGAAGTGTGAAGTTGGCTTTGGAGAAGTTTTTTACGATGGTTTCCCTAATTGGGGGTGGGGGCAGGATGTGGATGTCTAGAGTGATTAGCTTGTGGTCGGATCTGACCAACAAGGAATTTACCTCTGTTGTGGAACACCGGTTGCCCATGTTGGTAATGACCAGGTCTCAGATATTGCTGCCCATGGTGGGGGTGTGAATAAGTTGATCCAAAGCATTGGAATTTATGAATTCCAGAAAATGTTGAGCAAAAGATTTGGTACATGAGTAGCTTTCCCAGTTAATGGTGGGATAGTTGAAATTGCCCATTATTAGGGTGTTGGGTTGTACCCTAATACTTTCCAGTGTATCAAGAAATGAGGAGTGGGAATCCTGGGGCATGGTGGGGGGGGTCTGTAGAAAGCTACAATTTGGATTGCGGTCTTGCCCAGAGTTAGTTGCACTTGGATAATCTCAGATGCATTATGCTGTGCAACTAGCCTGGAGGTGTGGATATCCTTAATGAATATGGACATGCCTCCACCTTTAGTGCTTCGTTCCATGTTAGGTGGCCGAAAGGTGTGGTATGAATTAAAGCCTGATAATGAAAGGATGCTCTCTGGAACTTTGAACCAGGTCTCTGTCACTGCACAGATGTCGATGTTCTCCATTTTAAGGAGTGCCTCAAGTGAGTGCATTTTGAGGTTTAGACTTCTAGCATTGAGTAGCATTACCCTCAGATTTTGCTTGCTTGTACCTGTTACAGTGGTGAATTTGTCATTTGAACCTTGCCTAAAAAAGGCACTATAGGGGTGGCAAGAGCCTTAGCCAGTATCCAGAATCCCAAGAGCGACAGGTGTAGGCCATCTCTGGCAAAGCATCGTGGTCTGTCGATCATGTTGTTTGAGGCAGACAAATACTGGATCCCCTTAGAATAACACCAGAAGCTTAGCCAATTGTTGAAGTCAATCATTTTGTCCTTGTACTGTGGTATCATTCTGGGTGATGGCAGGATGCTACTCAGGGCTAGGGTCATATCTGCCTGGGCTACAAGATTGAAGAGCTCCTCCATGTCTCTTTTCATGTAGTCCAGGGAGGTACGTCTCAGGTCATTCACACCAACATGGACAATGACAGTGTCATATTTGTACTTGTGGAGTGACCTGAGTGCGTGCATTATGTGGCAGATCCTGGCACCTGACAGGCAGCTGACAGTAACTTTCTCTTTGTTTAGCCTGGTGAGTGGAACATCACTGTGCCTGACTATAGAGTCACCTATGACTAGAGTGTTGGGTACGTTGTTATGCCTTATGGGCTGTGGTTGAGTGGCACACTGAGTTTGTGGGCTATGTGTCATTTGGGTTGTGTTGAGGGTGGAGTTTGCTTGCTTTTCTGCTTTGGAGGTCCCTGATGCTTAGGCAGGTTTTTATTGAGAGCCACCGCGAATGAAGGTGTGTGTTTTGTGTTTCTATGTGTGTGTGTTTTGGTGGTGTAGGTTTTGAGAGACTATGTGATGAGTGTGGTGTGGTGCAAGTGTTTAACTTCTCCTCTTAATTGTCTAGTCCAGTCTTGGGTGAAGAGAGCTTTGCTTCCAGTTTGGCTATATAAGTGCATCTCTCACAGGTTGTAGTGTTGGGTGGTAGGAGGAGAGGGTTGTCTGTGTACCTGAGGCAATTGCTGCATTCCCTAAGATGCCCAGATTCATCAGGTAGACAGGAGAAATCAATGGGAGCTGACCCTTAGACATGCCTGGATAGGTGCTTATTTATTTAAGTACTAAAACTCCTTTCCTCTTGACAAGTGAGGAATGTTGAGAGCTGTAGTAATTTGCAGCTTATTAAGTGCTTACAATGAGTTCTGAACAAGTGCTGACTTCAAAGAAACAGATCTGAGTGCTGAAACTAGAAAACTGGCTAGTTCTAACAAACAAAATTAAGCTAGAAGGCTTTCATCCAACACAGAAAGGCTTGGGAGCTCAGAAGCCTACAAACAGTCTAGACCACTTGCAGGAAAAACAGGAAACAAGCTTAAATTTTTTTTCCCTTTCCCAGATGCTCTCTTTATACACACTAGGAGTGCCTGAAATCAGAATATGATCTCACTGCATTCAGTTGCGTGAGCAAATGAGATGGGCCCAGAAGGAGTATCCAAACACAAATTTACAAGAGGGGCGGGCAGTTTCAAAGCCACCAATATTAACACCAAAAGAAAAACAGGAAGGGTGGGTGGGGAACTAACTGAAAAAAACTGAGTCAAAACTTCCAGTTCAGTTAACATTCAATGCAACACAAATAAATCAATTAAAATGCTGTATTATTTGAAAAAAAGTACAGATAAAAGGTAGTTAAATTCTCTTATATCTCCAGTTAAATACAGCTAGATCTTAGCCGGCCAAAGCTCAGGATTTAAGCAGAAAATATTCCAAAATGTACCACTTAAAAAGGCAGTAACAGGATATCAATGAATGAGACTACCTCTGACTGCAATTACTAAATGGCAATGAAAATGTAGCAAGCACTAACTGCAAAAACAGTGTCAAAACTTCTAGTTCAGTTATTATTCAATGCAACACAAATCAAATAAAATGCTGTATTATTTGAAAAAAGTGCAGCTAAAAGGCACTTAAATTCTCTCATACGTCCAGTTGAATACAGCTAGATCTTAGCTGGCCAAAGCTCAGGATTTAAGCAGGTAAATTCCAAAATGTATCACTTAAATAGGCAGTAACAGGATATCAATGAATGAGACTACCCCCGACTGCAATTGCTAACAGGCAAAAAAAAAATTATCAAGCACTAACTGAAAAAACAGAGTCAAAATTTCCAGTTCAGTTAATATTCAATGCAAGACAAATAAATCAATTAAAATGCTGTTTTATTTGAAAAAAGTACAGATGAAAGGTACTTAAAATCTCTTATACATCCAGTTGAATACAGCTAGATCTTAGCCGGCCAAAGCTCTGTATTTAAGCAGAAATTATTCCAAAATGTACCACTTAAACAGGCAGTAACAGGATATCAATGAATGAGACTACCCCCGACTGAAATTACTAACAGGCAATAGAAATCTAGCAAGCAAAAACTGAAAAAACAGAGTCAAAACTTCCAGTTCAGTTAATGTTCAATGCAACACAAATAAATCAATTAAAATGCTGTATTATTTGAAAAAAGTGCAGATAAAAGGTACTTAAATTCTCTTATACATGCAGTTGAATACAGCTAGATCTTAGCCGGCCAAAGCTTAGGATTTAAGCAGAAAGTATTCCAAAATGTACCAATTAAATAGGGAGTAACAGGATATCAATGAATGAGACTAACCCTGACTGCAATTACTAACAGGCAATAAAAAATCTAGCAAGCACTAACTGACAAAACAGAGTCAAAACTTCCAGTTCAGGTAATATTCAATGCAACACAAATAAATCAATTAAAATGCTGTATTATTTGAAAAAAACGCAAATAAAAGGTACTTAAATTCTTTTATACATCCAGTTGAACACAGCTAGATCTTAGCCAGCCAAAACTCAGGATTTCAGCAGAAAATATTCCAAAATGTACCACTTAAATAGGCAGTAACAGGATATCAATGAATGAGACTACCCCCGACTAGAATTTCTAACAGGCAATAAACATCTAGCAAGCACTAACTGAAAAAACAGAATCAAAACTTCCAGTTCAGTTAATGTTCAGTGCAACACAAATAAATCAATTAAAATGTAGTATTATTTGAAAAAAGTGCAGATAAAAGGTACTTAAATTCCCTTATACGTCCAGTTGAATACAGCTAGATCTTAGCCAGCCAAAGCTCAGGATTTAAGCAGAAAATATTGCAAAATGAACCACTTAAATAGGCAGTAACAGGATATCAATGAACGAGACTACCCCCAATTGCAGTTACTAACAAGCAATAAAAATCTAGCAAGCACTTACTGAAAAAAAAAGTCAAAACTTCCAGTTCAGTTAATATTCAATGCAGCACAAATAAATCAATTAAAATGTTGTATTATTTAAAAAGTACAGATAAAAGGTACTTAAATTCTCTTATACATCCAGTTGAATACAGCTAGATCTTAGCCAGCCAAGCTCAGGATTTAAGCATAAAATATTCCAAAATGCACCACTTAAATAGGGAATAAAAAGGATATAAATGAATGAGACTAACCCTGACTGCAATTACTAACAGGAAATAAAAATCTAGCAAGCACTAACTGAAAAAACAGAGTCAAAACTTCCAGTTCAGTTAATATTCAATGCAACACAAATAAATCAATTAGAATGCTGTATTATTTGAAAAAATTGCAGATAAAAGGTACTTAAATTCTCTTATATGTCCAGTTAAATACAGCTAGATGTGAGCTGGCCAAAGCTCAGGATTTAAGCAGAAAATATTCCAAAATGTACCACTTAAAAAGGCAGTAACAGGATATCAATGAATGAGACTACCCCCGACTGCAATTACTAACAGGCAATAAAAATCTAGCAAGCATTAACTGAAAAAACAGTGTCAAAACTTTCAGTTCAGTTATTATTCAATGCAACACAAATAAATCAATTAAAATGCTGTATTATTTGAAAAAAGTGCAGCTTAAAGGTATTTAAATTATTTTATACGTCCAGTTGAATACAGCTAGATCTTAGCCGGCCAAAGCTCAGGATTTAAGCAGAAAATATTCCAAAATGTGCCACTTAAATAGGCAGTAATAGGATAATCAATGAATGAGACTACTACACCCAACTGCAATCACTAACAGGCAATAAAAATCTAGCAAGCACTAACTGAAAAAACAGAGTCAAAACTTACAGTTCAATTAATATTCAAAGCAACAAAAATAAATCAATTAAAATGCTGTGTTATTTGAAAAAAGTGCAGATAAAAGGTACTTAAATTATTTTATACATCAAGTTGAATACAGCTTGATCTTAGCCAGCCAAAGCTCAGGATTTAAGTAGAAAATATTCCAAAATGTACCACTTAAATGGGGAGTAATGGGATATCAATGAATGAGACTAACCCTGACTGCAATTACTAACAGGCAATAAAAATCTAGCAAGCACTAACTGAAAAAACAGAGTCAAAACTTCCAGTTCAGTTAAAATTCAATGCAACACAAATAAATCAATTAAAATGCTGTATTATTTGAAAAAAGTGCAGATAAAAGGTACTTAAATTCTCTTATACATCCAGTTGAATACAGCTAAATTTTAGCCAGCCAAAGCCCAGGATTTAAGCAGAATACTTTCCAACATGTACCACTTAAATAGGCAGTAACAGGATATCAATGAATGAGACTACCCCCGACTGCAATTACTAACAGGCAATAAACATCTAGAAAGCACTAACTGAAAAAACAGAATCAAAACTTCCAGTTCATTTAATATTCAATTCAACACAAATAAATCAATTAAAATGCTGTATTATTTGAAAAAAGTGCAGATAAAAGATACTTAAATTCTCTTATACTTCGAGTTAAATACAGCTAGATCTTAGCTGGCCAAAGCTCAGGATTTAAGCAGAAAATATTCCAAAATGTACCACTTAAAAAGGCAGTAAAATGATATCAATGAATGAGTCGACCTCCCAGTGCAATTACTAACAGGCAATAACAATCTAGCAAGCACTAACTGAAAAAACAGAGTCAAAATGTCCAGTTCAGTTAATAGTCAATGGAATACAAATAAATCAATTAAAATGCTGTGTTATTTAAAAAAAGTGCAGATAAAAGGTACTTAAATTCTCTTATATGTCCAGTTGAATACAGCTAGATCTTAGCCGGCCCAAGCTCAGGATTTAAGCAGAAAATATTCCAAAATGTACCACTTAAATAGGAAGTAACAAGATATCAATGAATGAGACTACCCCTGACTGCAATTAGTAACATGCAATAAAAATCTAACAAGCACTAACTGAAAAAACAGAGTCAAAACTTCCAGTTCAGTTAATATTCAATGCAACACAAATAAATCAATTAAAATGCTGTATTATTTGAAAAAAGTGCAGATAAAAGGTACTTAAATTCTCTTATACATCCAGTTGAATACAGCTAGATTTTATCCATCCAGAGCTCAGGATTTAAGCAGAAAATATTCCAACATGTACCACTTAAACAGGCAGTAACAGGATATCAATGAATGAGACTACCCCCGACTGCAATTACTAACAGGCAATAAAAATCTAGCAAGCACTAACTGAAAAAAAAGTGTTGAACTTCCAGTTCAGTTAGTATTCAATGCAACACAAATAAATCAATTTAAATGCTGTATTATTTGAAAAAAGTGCAGATAAAAGGTACTAAAATCCTCTTATACATCCAGTTGAATAGAGCTGGATCTTTGCCGGCCAAAGCTTTGGATTTAAGCAGAAAATATTCCAAAATGTACCACTTAAATCGGCAGTAACAGGATATCAATGAATGAGACTACCCCGACTGCAATTACTAACAGGCAATAGAAAGCTAGCAAGCACTAACTGAAAAAACAGAGTCAAAACTTCCAGTTCAGTTAATATTCAATGCAACACAAATAAATCAATTAAATGCTGTATTATTTGAAAAAAGTGCAGATAAAAGGTACTTAAATTCTCTTATACGTCCAGTTGAATACAGCTAGATCTTAGCTGGCCAAAGCTCAGGATTTAAGCAGAAAATATTCCAAAATGTACCACTTAAATAGGCAGTAGCAGGATATCAATGAATGAGACTACCCCCGACTGCAATTGCTAACAGGCAATAAAAATCTAGCAAGCACTAACTGAAAAAACAGAGTCAAAACTTCCAGTTCAGTTAATATTCAATGCAACACAAGTAAATCAATTCAAATGCTGTATTATTTGAAAAAAGTGTGGATAAAAGGTACTTAAATTCTCTTATACGTCCAGTTGAATACAGCTAGATCTTTGCCAGCCAAAGCTCAGTATTTAAGCAGAAATTATTCCAACATGTACCACTTAAATAAGCAGTAACAGGATAATCAATGAATGAGACTACTACACCCAAATGCAATTACTAACAGGCAATAAAAATCTTGCAAGCACTAACTGAAAAAATAAAATCAAAACTTCCAGTTCAGTTAATATTCAATGCAACACAAATAAATCAATTAAAATGCTGTATTATTTGAAAAAAGTGCAGATAAAAGGTACTTAAATTCTCTTATATGTCCAGTTAAATACAGCTAGATCTTAGCCAGCCAAAGCTCAGGATTTAAGCAGAAAATATTCCAAAATGTACCACTTAAACAGGCAGTAACAGGATATCAATGAATGAGACTACCCCCGACTGAAATTACTAACAGGCAATAGAAATCTAGCAAGCAAAAACTGAAAAAACAGAGTCAAAACTTCCAGTTCAGTTAATGTTCAATGCAACACAAATAAATCAATTAAAATGCTGTATTATTTGAAAAAAGTGCAGATAAAAGGTACTTAAATTCTCTTATACATGCAGTTGAATACAGCTAGATCTTAGCCGGCCAAAGCTTAGGATTTAAGCAGAAAGTATTCCAAAATGTACCAATTAAATAGGGAGTAACAGGATATCAATGAATGAGACTAACCCTGACTGCAATTACTAACAGGCAATAAAAAATCTAGCAAGTACTAACTGACAAAACAGAGTCAAAACTTCCAGTTCAGT